>NW_004949125.1:2362672-2363577 GCF_000317375.1 Microtus ochrogaster | reverse complement strand
TGTCCTGGAACTAGCTCTGTAGACCAGGCTGGCCTCGAACTCACAAAGATCTGCCTGCCTCTGCCTCCTGAGTGCTGGGATTAAAGGCGTGCACCACCACTGCCTGTTTTTTTTTTAACCCTTACAGCCAGTGTCTTTACTCGCTGAGCCACCTCCCTGGCCCCTCTCGTGTATACACTCGTCTGTGTGCATGCAGTGGACTGTACTTGTGACCATGAGCTGACAGAGAGTGACTGCAGGTGTCTTCCTCAGGGCCTCCATCTCACTTTTCTGATTGTCTCACATTGAACAGGCTAAACCACACCTCACCGAGTCTGCTAGACTGGCTGGCCAGGAAGGGCCTTCAGCTTTCTGTACTCAGCTGCCAGTGTCTGGCCTTGGATTCTGGCTCAGTTTGGGGGTCTGCCAAGGGGCTGCAGCCACACGGCCATCGGGACTTCAAGGCTGCCCACAGAATGGGAAGTCTGTTCTCCAGAGATGGGAGAGAAGGGCTCAGCCTCCGCCTGTACTTTATCACGGGCCTGCTAAGAGTGCTGGAAATTTCTAGCTATCTTTCTTGGTTTGTTAGTTTCAAACAAGGTCTTTGTTATGTAGCCCAGGTTGGCCTTGAACTCCTAAGTCTGCTGCCTCTGCCTGCCCAGTGCTGGGACTAGCGCACTCAGCTTCCTGCGGTCTTGGGGTTGCTGCTTTGATGGTCAGTTTGGTTCTGAAGCAGCTATTTCTATTTATTTATTTATTTACCATGGCTAACACCGTCTCAAACAATGAAGAGAACCTGCCTCAAGCAATGTGGAAGGCGAGAACCAGTGATGGAGGCTATCTACACATGTAAGCGCGAGCGCACGCGCGCGCACAAACACACACACACACACACACACACACACGAATGTAATGGTTTTTTTTAA
>NW_004949125.1:2357252-2361264 GCF_000317375.1 Microtus ochrogaster | reverse complement strand
GAAATGGCTCAGTTGGCAGATCCAGTGACAACTGTGGACTGGCATCCAGTTCTCAGCACCCACACTCAAACTGGGAGTGAGATCAACTTCTCCATACATGTGTGGGTACGCACACAAAGCGAATAAACAAAGCACCCCCTAACAAGGCCACCGCAGCATGCTGAGCCAATGGAACAACCTGGCAGTGAAAGGAGCTTGTCGAGCATGGCTGCCTGAGTTTGAGCCCTGGCACCCGCAAGATGGAAGAGGAGAACCAACTCTGTTGTTTGCTGACCTTCACACAGGCATCTTGATTCCAAGTTTCTCTCTCTCTCTCTCTCTCTTTCTCTCTCTCTTGCTAAAAATAAGGAAAGAGTATATAACAACACAGGTGAATCTCAATGGTGTTATAATAAATGTTAAAACCTGGCTTAAAGGCTGTGCATGGGGTAAAAGAGAAAAAACAGTTGAGGAATGACCAAAATGATCTTTAACAAGGATGGTTTTTTCACTGTTGGGTATAGAAACCAGGGCCTGGTACATACTAGGCATGTAGTCTCCTGCTAAACCACACCTCCAGAACCTCACTCGGAGAGGGGGATGAGAGGGGGGGTTTCCAGGCAGGCACTCTATTGCTGACCCCACCCGCACCCCTCACTGGGGGTTCCAGGCAAGTGCAGTACCACGGAGCTGCATCCTCAGCCCTAAGGTTTCCTTCAGCACAGTGCATTTTTTTTTGGCAGGCACAATTCCTCCCTGGCTCATTTGCATAGACTGCTTGCTATTCCAAGCACAGCTCCCTTCCACCTAAGACCGCGCTTTGTACTGACTCAGCCATTGCTTTTCTGAAACCGGGTCTCACGTAGCTCAGGTTAGCCACAAATTCACTGTGTAGCTCAGGCTACCCTTAACGTCCTGATCCTGACCTGGGGTTACAGGCATGCGTTGTTATATGCAGCTGCATTATTTTTGTGTGATGGTGACTCCACGATCAAAACAATCTTTTCAAACCCTCAAAACCATGTTACAAAATAGGGAGACATTTTTATGTATACAAACGAAAACCCAAAAAGTGAATTTGTTGCCCTTTAAAATGCCCGTCTAGGGTTTTTTTGAAGAAAAACACTGGGGCACAAGGAGTTAAGAGAAAAGTCCATGGGTCTGTGGGGTGGTGGGAATGCCTTCCTGGACTTTCGCCAAGCCATGCTCCCCCCACCTTCAAGCCTTTCTTTTCCCCCCTTCATCACCCTCCATTCAGTAGCTGCAGCCTGCAGGAGAGACAAGGGGAGTTTTGTAGAAGACAGAAATAAATAAATAATGGCATGCCCCAGGTCGCCACGGCAACTGTGACATCACCCTGGACCCACATGGCCGGCACCATGGGTGGCTTGCCTGGAGTTAAAGGCAGAGGAGAGGATAGGGTGGCTCCTGATGACAGGTGCAGGACCTCTTCCCCGCAGAGGGTGATAAGCTTGCCCACCTGTGGGTCTCTCTATCAGCTGTCTACCCACCTTCAGACCAGCTGGTGGCAGCATCAATTGTCACTGCTTCTTGGGGGTTTTGACAGAGCTAATGAATGCACCTTCTGCACCAGGGGCCGGCGTCCTCTGTCTGCAAGAATGGAGTAGCTGACACTCAGGGCTTGGGCACACAGTTATTCTTGCACAGTTCTTGGAGCGCTGACTTCCAGGATTGAGGTGTGGGCAGGCTTGTTCTTTCTAGTTCTAAGGTCTCCTCTTCTAGGTTCTGGGACCTTTTGGTGACTTGGAGACATGTTATTCCCATCTCGGCCTCTGTGACAGGAGGCCATCGCTTCCCTGCAGCTGTCTTATATGACATCCTTTTCTATATTGTTTTTGGCCCTCTGAAAAATTTTATTGGTGGTATTAGGGCTTGAACCTAGGGTCTTGCATATGCTGAGCCATGCTCCTACCCCTTATACCCCTCTCTGGGGGATACTAGACAGGTGCTCTACCACTGAGCCACACCCCAGCCCCCCACTGGGGGATTCTAGGCAGGTGCTCTACCACTGAGTCACACCCCAGCCCCTCCCTGGGGGATTCTAGATAGCAGCTCTACCACTGAACCACATTTCCAATCCTGTTTGTGCTTTTAGTCAGGACCCCACTAAGTTGCCCAGAGCTAACCTCAGCCTCACTTTATGTCACCAGCAGCTCTCAAACTTGTGACCCTCCTATCTCAGCTTCCTAAGTAGCTTGGATTATAATAGGCCTGCACCATCAGCATTGGATGCATGTCTGGTTTTCTTTTTTTCTTCTTAATATAATTTAATTTTTTACGTGTATGAGTGTTTTGTCTGCATGTGTATGTCTCAGATCCCCTGGGTCTGGAATTATAGACAGCTGTGAGCTGTCACATGGGTACTAGGAATTGAACTCGAGTCCTTTGGAAGAACAGCCAGTGCTCTTCACCGCTGAGCTAACTCTCCAGCCCCCGCCTGTCTGGCTTGCAATCTGCCCCTGCCAAGGCACCCAGATCCTGGCATGGGAAACACTGGGAGTCGGTTGTTACGGCCCAGAAGCCCTGGGACTTTCAGCCTGGCATCTTAGTTTTCTCACCTGTCTGCTGAGCTCAGCACTGCCCTGTCCATGTGACAGTAGGATTCCGTGAGCAGGACTGTGTAGTCGGGGTGGATGCTATGGAAGAACGGTGATCAGAGCAGCGGGTCACGGGAGCCGACATGGTGTCTGGAGTCATGGAGGTGTCATCATAAATCAGACACAGGAGCACCAGAACCGGCAACCTCCCTCAGCCTTCATCCCTGACTTGCCACAGCAGCATTCCAGAAGCTAGAATACAGAAGGCAACCAATGAATGCTCTGTGGACTATAGTAGTAGAGACCAGGCTCACAGAAAGTCCCCCATTGAAAGCTCCAGCGTATTTACCAGCATGAATCCAGTATACAAAAATGCTCAATAAATGGTCCCTGACATGGAGACAGTGTAGAGAGGGTGCTCCACAAATCTCCATCTACTGTACCGGGAGAGCGCCGGCATACAGAAGATACAAAATCAATGTTCCAGGGACCTCACCTTGATCTAGCAGGTACTCGGGACACCTCAAAGACTCATGATGCCCAGAGGTCTTTGTTCTGAGCTCTCCATTTGGGGGGAAAGCATAGTTGTCATTGAGGTCGTGTGTGTGTGAACATGCATGGGGACCCCAAAGGAGGATCCTGGGTAGTTTTCTCTATCGGTCTCTACTTTGTTACCTCGAGACAGGGTGTATATAACGGTGTATGTAACAGCAGGGAGATGTCAGGATCTGTCTGTATGTCTCCCCCTCTGCCCCAGTGCTGGCGTTATAGGAGTTACAACCACACCCAGCCTTTTTACGTGAGTGCTTAGGATTCAAACTCAGCAAACACATTTCCGCCCTGAGCATTTCCTCAGCCTGTGTAACTGGGATCTTGGGGGAGTGATCTTGATGTCTTTGGGTGGCATCTGCCTCCCCCTGGTGGACGATGCTGGGCAAAGCTCCAGGGGAAACTTGAGAACCCGTGTGCAGAGAACACTGTATAGTTTACTGCTTCTGTTTCTTTGGGCGGAGAGCCAGGCGTGCACAGGTGTTTGTTTCTATCTGTAGATCGGGGACCCTCTTCCTGGCCCCACTGACTCTCAGGTGTCAACCAGGCTAACTGAAGTGCCCCCACTCTCACATCATGGTAGAGCCAGGCTCAGAAGCCAGCTGGGCTGGGACCAAGTTTTTTGCCACCTGTGATGTCACTTCTCTGCTCCAAACTGTGCTGTGTGAGACTAAGGGGAGGCAAAGACATTTTGAAGATTTCACACACCAACACACAAGAAATGTTTGTTATTTTAAAAGATTTATTTATTTATGAGACTGGGTCTCAATATGTAGCCCTGGCTGACCTGGGACACCCTGTGTAGACCAGGCTGGCCCTGAAGTCACAGAGATTTACCTACTTCTTACTCTTAAGAGCTGGGATTAAAGGCATGCAGCACACAAATGTTTATTTGTGTGTGTGTGTGTGTGTGTGTGTGTGTGTGT
>NW_004949125.1:2338593-2356402 GCF_000317375.1 Microtus ochrogaster | reverse complement strand
CATGTATTAACATATATTTACAGATATAAATAGATTTCAAAAAGGAGAGAGAAAGAGGGAAGTTGCGTGGGTGAGAATCTGGAGTCTGGCTTCCTTATCCAGTCTTTCTGAAACTCTTTCTGCCTCTCATTGCAGGTTTATGAATGACCGAGTCCCAGCGCACAAGAGGTACCAGCCCACAGAGTATGAACATGCAGCCAACTGTGCCACCCACGCTGTGAGTTGACTTATGGGGTACTGACATGGGGACCCTTCAGGGTAGGGGTGAAGAAGGCACTCTTCTCAATCTATTGTGTATATTATCTGTGTATATACGTAGGTGAGTGCAGGTGCTCACAGAGGCCAGCAGAGGGCGTCAGATCCCCTAGGGCGGTAGTTCGGCAAGTGTGAGCTGCTCAGTGTGGGTGCTGGGGCTGAACTCAGGTTCTCTAAAAGAGCTCGGAAAGCTGGACATAATCGTCCAGCACTTTAGTCTCAGTGCTCTGGAGGCAGAAGCAGGAGGATCTCTGTGAGTTCAAGGCCAGCCTCTACGTAGCAAGCTCCAGGACAGCCATGATGCAGGTGTGGAGAGCCGAGGACAATTTCAGGTGCCAGTTCCCACCTCCCACTTTGTTTGAGACGGTCTCTGTTGGACAGGTGTAGACCAGGCTAGCTGACCCGTGGGTTTCTGGGAATTCTGTCATCTGACTGTAGAAATGCTGGGATTGTGTAGAAATGCCAGGAATACAGACGTGTGGTACCATGTGACCCAAACCACAGGAACCCGGGTTCAGAGCAGCGAGGTGTTGAGGAGGAGGACCAGGAATGAGAAGATAAAGAGGATAGAATGCTGAGATCACCTCTCTCTCTCTCTCTCTCTCTCTCTCTCTCTCTCTCTCTCTCTCTCTCTTTTCTCCCGAGGCAGAGTTTCTCTGTGTAACAAGTCTGGCTTAGATCAGGCTGTCCTCAAACTCAGAGATCCCTTGCTTCTGCCTCTCGAGGTCTGGGATTAAAGATGTGCTCCATCACCATATCTTACATAGTATTTGCAGAAGGAAATGGGACAGAGTCAACAGAGACCTATCACACAATGGGGCAAAGTCAGCAGGGAGCTGATCAAGCAATATTGCACAAATGAGACACAAGGTATCTCAAGTAGTCCCAGACTGAGCACACAGTGGCCTTGGGATGATAAGAACAGCCCTTTCCGTGGGGGAAGAGTTAGATTCCCAGGATCTGAAATTGCAGCTCCCCCAAGACACGGCCCCGGGCCATTACTGACTCTGCCAAGTATGTTCATGGTTTTAGACTGGGAACTATGTCTCCGTATATCAGTGCCTCAGGGAAGTCTGGCTTTGGCCTGGCTCCCGACAACCGCATCTGGCTTTATTTGGGTTCTCAGGATCAGAACTCCAGTCCTCACACTTGATGGAAAGGGCCTTACCATTGAGTCACTCACCCCGTCCATGATGCACAAGTTTTAATTTGTAATCTTAATTTTATGTCTATGGGTGTTTTTCCCGATGTATGTCTGTTCCCGGTGTGCATGCGTGGTGTCCACAGAGGCCAGACGATGAGCTCAGACCCCCTAGAGCTGTAGTTACAGACAGCTGTGAACCACTATGTGGGTGCTGGGAATTGAACCTGGGTCCTCTGGAAAAACAGCCAGTGCTCTTAAGTACTAAGTTGTCTCTTCAGCCTCCAATAGATACAGTTTTTATGTCTTATGAATCAGTTAACATTTTTGAAAAATTAAAATGAACCCCATTTCACTTCTTTAGTGGTGCTGTTAGCCCACGGGCTTGGTGGGCACCATCTTGGTATTGGGTAGCATGATCTGGAAAAAAGGAGGGAGTCAGTGCAGAGATCTTGGGGCTTGGCACTCCCTTGGCATTGTTCAAAAGTCTGAGCCTGGCCAGCGAAGAGGGCTCAGTTAAATGCTTTCTACACAAGCACAGGGACCTGAGTTCAGTTCCCAAGGCCTACGTGGTGGAAGAGAACTGCCTATCTCTGATCTCCAATAGTGCACTCTTGCACGCACTCATACATGCGTGCACACACACACACACACACACACACACACACACACACACTAAAATGTTTCAAACAAACACGCAGAGTAAACAGTGCCTCAGGAAGGATGCCTGAGGTTGACCTTTGACCTTCACATACATGTGCAGGGAAGTGTAACTCAGCGCTGTATTAAGTCACGTAAAAAGCCTGCTGTGCCCCACATCACACGCTTCCCCCCTCCCACGCACAAAAGGGCTGGGCCTTGGATGTGGGGAAATGGCTCAGCAGCTGAGAACATTCGCTGCTCTCGCAGAGGACCTGAGTCTGTTTCGCAGCACCATTTCATGGGTGCCTCTTAAAATCATCTGGAGGTCCAGCTCCTGGGGATTCAGTGCCCTCTTCTGGCATCTACTGACTCCTGCACTCCCCCCACCTCCACCCCATACAAATACCCAAACTTAAAATTTAAATGCCTCTTTAGGAAATATATCTATTTTTTAAAAAGCCTGGCCCTGTTCTGTCTTCTCTCCCTCTAGTTCTGGATCATTCCCAGCATCCTCGGCAGCTCCAACCTCTACTTCCTGTCGGATGATGACTGGGAGACCATATCTGCTTGGATCTACGGCCTTGGCCTCTGCGGCCTCTTTGTGGTATCCACCATTTTTCACACCGTCTCCTGGAAGAAGAGCCATCTCAGGTACCCCCGTCCAACCCTCGGAAGGGCACATGGACATACATGGTATACACGCATAGTCAGAGGCGAGCGAGTATTCACATTAATGGGTGTTGGGAGGTACCCCTACACATGCCCCACAATGGCAGGCAGCCCGGACAGCTGTTGTTCTGGTCCCTCACAGCTGGAGAGACTGAGGCTGGAGGGGGGTGTCTACAGGGTGGGGTGGGAATCTCAACTCTGTCTCTCAGTCTCTCTCACTGGGGAAGGCAAGGCTGTCCCCACGTTTAACACCCGATTCTGTGTTACTCTCGGTACAGTTTGTGCGCCACTGTACCATAGGCAAGCCTGGCCAGGGCCTGGAGATTGAAAGAACACACACACACACACACACACACACACACACACACACACACACACACACACGAGACCTGGGTCATTCGAAAGGAGATTAGCCAAAAGCCGTTTATTCAATCTTGGGGAAATCCTTACTTACCTAGCTGCTGCACAAGGAATTCCCCCCAGGCAGGTGGAAAATTGCTACACCCAAGATGGAGTAAACAATGCCCTACAGCTAATCACCAGGCGGGACAGAGGGAGCACAGGAGCAAACAGAATGTTTTAGCTGGCTGACCAGAAACTGTCCTCAAGATGAACCCCAGGAGCAGGGGTACACCCATGGGCCCTACACCCACACAGTGAGGTGGGTGCTCCCATGCTTCCCTGCCACACAGGGGCTATGACCTGCCTCCTTCTCTATCTGCCCTAGGATGGTAGAACACTGCCTGCACATGATCGACAGGATGGTCATTTACTTCTTCATCGCGGCCTCCTACGCTCCTTGGTGAGTGCCAGCACCCACCCCCACCCCGCCCTGCTGGCTTCCTTTTTCCTGCTTGAATTTCTGCCTGCATTCTGGTGGGTAATTGGTGACCACACAGACAGAGGAGTAGGTGGGAAAGAAAACGTACTCGTCCTTTTTCTTGTGCCAAGAAATACCCACTTATTGCCAGCTTCTCGTGTATCCTTCAAGGGTTGCTGTAGGCAAAAAAGAGCAAGTGTGTACATCTGTGTATGCAAATACTTATGTATACATTAGCATGTATTAACATATATTTACAGATATAAATAGATGTCAATGACTGTATAGATGTATAGACACACTTGCACATATATGCAGATATGTATGTGTTTTTTGGTTGTTTTTTAATCATTATTTTTTTCATGATGGAGAGATAGAGAGGGAGAGAGAAATGGTCTCAGGTTACCTAGGCTAGCCTTGAACTCCCTATATAGCTGAAGCTGGCCTTGGATTCCTGATCCTTCTGCATCTGTTGGACTTGAGCATCTAAACACCGAGGAGGAGTCGCCCCCAGAGACCATCTCACACACCACAGCCGATGCAAAAGCATGAGGATTTTATTAATTCTGTCATGACAGGGTCCCCCAGCATTTGGGAAGCTGAGAGACCTCGAATAGCTGATACAGTCTACTTTTAAAGGGGTCACAGAAGCAAGGGGGATTGTTCTTTGACTATTCTGATTGGCTTATTCGAAAGGGCTATTACCAATAATTGACAAGCTGTTGCCAGATCAGATGAGGTAAGAGGTCATTTTGACCCCATTTCCCAGGGGACCGAACCAAAACATGCGTATATGGGTAATTGTTCAGGAACTGAGTACGTGCGAGTGTAGCTGTTAGGTCCTTGGTTCCCAGGGGAGGAGGGGAAGCACTATGGCACAGAGGCTGAGAGGATTCAGAACTGTCAAAAATGGCTTCAGGATTGTCTTAAAGTCTTACACATCCACTTTTACAATGCTGAGATCACAAGTGTGTAACACGGTGCCTGGCTTTTATGTGTGTATTGAAAGTATTACTTATTGCTAGATGTGGTGGTGCACACCTTTAGTCCCAGTACTTGGGAGGCAGAGGCAGGTGGGTCTCTGTGAGTTTGAAGTCAGCAGGGTTACATAGTGAGACCCTGTTTTTTTTTAAAAAAAAAAATACTCATTTTAAGATATGTTTATCTTTTTTTCCCCTGTGATGCTGGGAATCAAATCAGTTCTCTGTCACAGAGAAACCCTGCCTCTCTATTTCATACCTGTATTGTACATTATAAAGTGTTTATTTAGACAAGTGTGTGGCATGGACTTGCTACGCCAGACTTTCGGAGGCCGAGGTGGAGTTTGAGGTCAGCCCTGGCTGTATAGTGAGCCCCTGTCTCAAAACCAAAATAAAACCCAGAGCATCTATTTATAGTTTTGCCTTCAGCCTGTTTTTCTTTCGTGTGCACATATGAGCGTGTGTGTGGTGTGCATGTGTCTGTGAGTGTTTCATGTGTGGATTCAGGCATCATCCCCGCCTTCATTCTTCACCTTGCTAGGAGGCGGGATCAGGAGCTTGGATGACCACACTTCTTCCACACAGAAAGCAAAGAGCTACTGTGATGTGGGTGGAGCTTAGACTTTCTTTCACACGTGCTAAGTAAACATCTGTCTCCCACACCTCTGCTGAGATGGCGTCTTGCTACGTAGTGTTGGCAGGTCAGGAACAGTCTCCTTGAGCTGGGCTTCAGGACTAAGGATCTGGTGCCCTCTTCTGGCCTCCACTAGCATCTGCACTCACGTGCACCACTCCACACTACCCCATATTAATTTAAACAATTTTTAAGAGTTTTCTCCTCTAAGAAATTCATCCCAGAGAGGAGTTGAAGGATCTGCACCACCAGCGTCTTACTGGCTTTTCTAAGCCTCTTGGGAAGGGGCTCAGGTCTCTCTGCATCTATTTGGAATTTATCTTGGGTGCAGAGACTTTGATCTTGTTGCCTTGCCCCTACTTCAGGCTGTGATAAGGGAGAAAGCATTTATTCCAGCTGGTGACTCAGGAGTACAGCTCTGTATGGCAGGAATTGGGGAAAACTGGTGGAACTCATACTGGGGTCTCCCAACATCGGTGACCATAATTAAGGTCACCACGCACAGCCATCCCCAGAGGCCCTTCTAGGTGATTCTGAGAACTCATCAAGCTGACAGTTAGCACGAATCACCTCACTCACTATTCTTTTTAAAAATGTATTTTTATTTCATGTGCATTGGTGTTTTGCCCGTGTGACACACCTCACATGTCTGTTAGTGTATTGGATCCTGGGAACTGGAGTCACAGACAGCTGTGAGCCACCATGTAGGTGCTGGGAACTGAACTCAGATCCTCTGTAAGAGTAGACAGTGCTCATAACTCCGGCCCTGCTATTCCTATTGTGTTTATAAAGATTTATTAGTTCTTTATTATGAAAACATGCAAAAATAAACCCACATGCCAAAACTGGCCATATCCTAAGTCTGCACATCTCGATGACTTATACGGTTAGAGTAGCCATCTTGGAATGGAGGCTGTGGTGCTCCCCTTTGGAGTTTGCACTTTCATTATCAAATATATTCTGATGCACGTATCCGTCACCCAAAACAAAAAGCCCACGACCGGGTCAGAACCAGAAAAGCTATAGGCTCTCTCCTCTTTGCTAACCCGTCACCTGCACTCAGTGCCTTCTCACCCTCGTCTTCAGCCCTGTTCTCTTTTCAACACGCTATGCTAGACCCAAGTGTCCATTCGTTTACAGATATACACATATGATTGTACAGGTGTTTACTTATTTTAAATTATGTGTCTGTGTGAG
Source organism: Microtus ochrogaster (assembly GCF_000317375.1). Taxonomy (NCBI): domain Eukaryota; kingdom Metazoa; phylum Chordata; class Mammalia; order Rodentia; family Cricetidae; genus Microtus; species Microtus ochrogaster. The sequence goes on along the minus strand of NW_004949125.1, from coordinate 2,350,064 downwards.
ATACTGTGTGTATGTGTACCACATACTCATGGTTACTTGTGGAGGCCAGAAGGAAGTGTCAGGTCCCTTGGAACTGGAGTTACAGGTGGCTAATGTGGGTGCTGGGAACTGAGCTTGGGTTCCCTGCAAGAGCAACAAATCTCAGTGTCTCTGTCCCCCCCCTCACCTCTGAAGATGGGTCTCACTATGTAGCCCTGGATGACTTGGAACTCACTATGCAGACCAGGCTGGATCCCATTTGTGTCTGCCTCCCCAGTGTTGGGACTAAAGGTGCGTGCCACCCATGCCCAGCAAATAGTCGTAACTCTCCAAACTCCAGCTTGCTGTTCTTGACTGACCTCACCGCCCCCCCCCACGTAGCTTCTGGGGATTCCCCATGTTTGTTTCATCTATCCTCCTATTTTTAAAATGACCATGAATAGGGCCTTTAAGATGACTTAGCCAGGAGCAGGGGCACAAGTCTTTAATTTCAGCGCCCAGGAGGCAGAGGCTGGTGGATCTCCGAGTTTGACGCTAGCCGGGTCTACCGAGTGAGTTCCAGGACAGCCAGGACTACACAGAAAGACCTTGTCTCAAACAAGGAAGCAAGCAAGCAAGCAAGCAAGCAAACAAACAAAAACTAAAACCCAAAATAGAGGATTTAGCAGATTGAAAGAAAAGGTGCCTACACACAGCCCTGACTTCTGTAGACAAACCTGAGTTCTCGCCCGGGAAGCCACATAGTAGAAAAGAACCAACCCTCAACCCTCTGACTGCCACACATACACTATGGCAAATGGGCACATGTGCGCGCGTGCGCGCGCGCGCGCGCGCACACACACACACACACACACACACACACACACACACAAAGTAAATGTTAAAAAATTAAAAACCTACAGATGTACTCAAAATATTATACAAACTCACAAGAGTTGGGCATGGTGTGCCGGGCGGTGGTGGCGCACGCCTTTAATCCCAGCACTTGGGAGGCAGAGGCAGGCGGATCTCTGTGAGTTCAAGACCAGCCTGGTCTATAAGAGCTAGTTCCAGGACAGGCTCCAAAACCACAGAGAAACCCTGTCTCAAAAAACCAAAAAACAAAACAAAACAAAAGAGTTGGGCATGGTGGTATGTATTAGGGTTCTTTAGAGAAACAGAACCAGTAGAAGTTATGTATATTATAAAAGGGGTGTACTCGTGTGTGTGTGTGTGTGTGTGTGTGTGTGTGTGTGTGTGTGGTGTGAACATGTGTACATACACTCATGTGAAGGACAGAGGTCATGTGAAGGTTAGGCATCTTTCTTGTTTGAACTCCACTTTACTTTTTGAGACTGAGCCACAGGGACCGTCCTGTCCCCACCTCCCTGTCTCTGGGGGATTATGTGTCCTCGTGCTTGAGTGACTAGCATTTTGCTGGCTCAGTCTTCGCAGCTGTGAGGTTTGCTTTGGTCTGGGTCTTTTGTCACGTGTTTAACTCAGACTGGCCTGGAACCGGCGACTCTCCTTCCTCAGTCTCCTGACTGCTGGGACGACAGGCGTGTGCCACGGTTTCAATTTTGACAATTCAGTTTGCACAGCATTCTGTCCCTCCGAGTGAGAGTCCTTGTCCTGCCTGGGCAGCCATTGGGGACTGGGCGGCTCTGGGGTCAGCTTCCTGTGATAGGCTGGCCATGGAGTGCTTGGCCTTGGTGGCCCCATCATGCTCTGCCCTTGGCTTTCTCTCTCCCAGGCTGAACCTCCGGGAGCTGGGCCCCTGGGCTTCCCACATGCGCTGGCTGGTCTGGATTATGGCCTCTGTTGGTACTATCTATGTCTTCTTCTTCCATGAACGGTAAGTCAGGGCTAGGGGATCTCAGTTTGAGGAGGTGTCCCTTAATTTTTCAGTACCACCTGCTCAGCAGCCTCAAGCAGGTGAAGCCCCAAGATGACCCCCAAAATGTGAGGACATGGCCTTGCCTGCATCCTAACCTGGCCACTGAGCCCTAGATCCTCCTGTCTCTCTCCACACCCAGAAATGAGGTTACAGATATGCGTGATCATGCCTGGCTTTTATGTTGGTGTGGGGCTTTGAACTCAGGTCCTCATGCTTGTACAGAAAGCCCTTTATCAATAAAGCCATCTCCCCAGGCCTTGAGTGCTCCCCCCGCCACCCGCTCTGCAAATATCATAGTAGGTGTTAGGAAGAGGGCTCTATTGGCGAAGTTCTTGTTGTTCAAACATGAAGTACTGAATTCGAACCCCACCCAGAACACACTCAGTAGCTGGGCACAGTGATGTGCCCATCATTCCACTGCTGAAGAGGCAGAGACAGGAGGATCCCTGGGACTTGCTGCTCAGCCAGTGCTGGGTCCTGCCTGACATATTTGTCCATGCTATGTGGTGGGGGAGAGTGTGGATTGAGAACGAGACAAGAGACAGCAGCTAGAGTCGGAGGGCATCCAGTGAATACTGTGGTCGGCCTCATTATTATTTCTCATAGCCCTATTTACCCTGATCCGTAAAGGAGGCAGAAGGCAAAAGACTTCTTCACCAAGATACAAAGAACAAACAAAGTAATTACCCTTTGTTTTTATTTTTTTCTAGACAGGGTTTCCCTGTGAACAGCTCTAGATGTCCTGGAACTAGCTCTTGTAGTCCAGGCTGGTTTCGAACTCACAGAGATTCTCTGCCTCCAGAGAGCTGGGATTAAAGGTGTGCCACCACCACCTGGCTAGTAATTACCATCTTAATACTCAAAACATCAAGTAGAGCCGGGCGGTGGTGGTGCACGCCTGTAATCCCAGCACTCGGGAGGCAGAGGCAGGCGGATCTCTGTGAGTTCGAGGCCAGCCTGGTCTACCAAGGGAGTTCCAGGACAGGCTCCAAAGCTACAGAGAAACCCTGTCTCGAAAAACCAAAAAAAAAAAAAAAAACATCAAGTAACCATACACCCTAGGTCAAACTTCCTGTAGTAGCCACACCTTAGGTCAAACATTCCGTCACACAACCTTGAAGGAGCTAGAACAGGTCTGAGCTCTCTGACCTTTAGTCAAGGTGGAGCAGATCCACTTCTGTGGGCTCCCATAAGCCAGCTTACTCTACTTGGCAAGGTCCATGTCAGTGAGAGACCCTTTCTTAAGGTGGACAGCACCTCAGGAATGACCCTTGAGGCTACTCTCTGACTTCCATACATATGTGCTCATGCTTCACACATATCTGCCCACACATGAGCACACACATCAAAAAATTTTCAGTCATGTGTGTCTGTGTGCATGTGTATGTATGCATGTGTGTAGTTGCCCAAGGAGGCCAGAAGAGGGCATCAGATCCCCTAGAGCTGGAGTTGTAGGTGGTTGTGAGCTGCCCATTGTGGGTGCTGGGATTTGAACTATATGTGCTCTTACCTGCTGAGCCATCCATCAGCACACTATCCTATCCAGATTTGTTCTTATGACATCATAGGTTACTTGACCCTCTCAGTGAACTAGATCACCAGTCACCTGCCTTCCCTACATTGTATTATCAGATAATGGGGAAAGGCTTTAAGAGGTCATGTACCCTGACACCTTTTCTTCTGCTATGGGACTGGACTGACAGTCATTAAGTGGGGGAGGAGAGAGAAACCAGGGAAGCAACAGAAAATAACGAAGTCCTGCAACTGCAGAGACCACGGGGCTCCAGGAGACAAACAATTCAGATTGGCATAGGGTTCAGTTCATCTAGCAATCAGCACAACTGAGAATGACTGTTTGGGTCCTGTGGGAGAAGATGCTGGGATTAATTAGTAATGTCTGCCGTAGGCCACATATTGACAGTACCCATGTGCTTGCTATGTTTAAATTTGCAACCCATGTTCTACCTACAGTGTATACTGTTGAAGCTCAGGAATAGGCTCTGAGAAAAAAAGGGTCATGTCATATGATTTGTCCAAGGTCACATGACTTCCATTACCTGCTAATGTTGCTGGGCAGAATATGAGCCGTGGAGTTCCACACAGAGAAAATCTCCTCTTCTCGCTGTGCTGGTCTTCAACATCAGAAAGTGGGGTGCCCTGTCCTCCTTGGAAGCTTGTCCTGAGATCACATGATCTGTCTCCCCAGGTACAAGCTTGTGGAGCTGCTCTGCTATGTGGTGATGGGCTTTTTCCCCGCCCTTGTCATCCTCTCCATGGTAAGTCCCACTTGCCCAGCAGGAGGACTCCGATCACATGTGTGAGCTGAACCTGCCTCTCGAGACTGTCAATCAAGCCCCCTCCTCTGGCAGCAGGGGAAACAGGCTGAGTAGGTCTGTGTGCTTGCCTGATAGGACAGAGAACATGGAGAGCTCCCCTGGGAGCTGCAGCATATCTTGTGCCTAATTCCGAGGTTAGGTCTCCATATACCATGGAGGTGACTAGACAGCTCAGGCAAGTCACTGACCATGGTGCCCTGGACACGGTGCCTACTAAGAAACACTGGATGTCTCGACTGCTGTGTGGTTAATATTCAGTGGCAATACTCTTAAGGACTGGGGAAAACGTTATTGTGTGTGTGTATGTGTGTGTGTGTGTGATGCCTTAGAGGTAGTCACAATACCACTCAAAATGCTTTAGATTAATTTTTTGTTGCTATGGCCCAAAGCAACTTAGAGGGCCGGATGGAGAGATGGTTCAGTGGTTAAGAGCACTTGTTGCTCTTTCAGAGCACCTGAGTTTGATTCCTAGCACTTACATCAGGTGGCTTACAAGCACTTTTAACTCCAGGTGATCTGCCGCCCTCTTCTGGCCTCCAAGGGCACTGCACACAAATGGTGCATATACTCCCCTCCCATATACATATATATAAAACTAAAAATGAAATGATTTTATTTATTTATTTATTTATTATTAGTAGTAGTAGTAGTAGTAGTATTTTTGGTTTTTCGAGACAGGGTTTCTCTGTGGTTTTGGAGCCTGTCCTGGAACTAGCTCTTGGAGACCAGCCTGTTCTCAAACTCACAGAGATCCGCCTGCTTCTGCCTCCCAAGTGCTGGGATTAAAGGCATGCACCACCACCGCCCAGCTATGAAATGATTTTTAAATAGCAGTTTATAAAAGAAAGAGTTAATTTGGATCACAATTCCAGGTTACAGCCCATCATTGAGGGGAAGCCAAGGTAGGAACTTGAAGCAACTCATGACATCCACAATCAAGAGCAAAGAGAAATTAATGCGTGGCTAGTGTTCAGCTTACTGCCTCTACTGTCATATGGTTCAGGACTCAAATCCAGAGAATGGCACTGCCCATTCTTAGGCTGAGGCTTCACACATCAGTTAGGACAATCAGGACAACCTCCCACGGACATACCCACCAAACAACCTGATCTAGACGTTTCCTTGCGACTCTCCTCTCAGGTAATTCTAGATTGTGTTAAAATTAAGCACCACACAGGAGCTTTAATCTCTAAGAGACGTTTTCTTTTTTTGAGAGAGGGTCTCTGATAGCCCAGGCTAGTATCAAACTCATTTATGTAGAGTAGGTTTGCAGGCAGGTGCCACTTGCCCAGTCTCCAAGAGACTTTGTTTTGTGGCCGTTCAAGTTGTAGAAAGACAAGGATAGTGGAACCCGACTGACCTAAAGATGAGTAGGTCCTGTGTGCCAGTACAGATGAAGGGCATGAGTGTGGCTTCCAGCATCACCTTTGGCAGCTCACAAACACCTGTAATTCCAGCTCAGGGGATCTAGTGCCCTCTGCTGGCCTCCTTGGGTGCCCATATACACATGACATACACACACAAATAAATACACAATTTTTTCTGATGAGCTCCAGGCTAGTGAGAGACTCTCTCTCATAAAACAAGGTGAATGGTCGGGTGCTGGTGGTACATGTCTTTACTTGAGAGGCAGAGGCTGGCAGATCTCTGAGTTTGAGACTAGCCTTGTCTACAGAGTGAGTTCCAGGACAGCTAGGGCTACGCAGAGAAGCCCTGTCCCCCAAAACCAACCAAACCAAATCAAAACAAAGCAAACCAAAACCCAAGGGGAATGAATGGTGTCCTGAGGAGAAATGCCAGAGGCGGATTTCCGTTCTCAATATGTGTGCATACATATTACAGAGAGAGAGAGAGAGAGAGAGAGAGAGAGAGAGAGAGAGAAGGAGGGAGGGAGAGAGAGAGAGCATACATCTCCCCCCGACACACACACAGAGAATCCCCTTTCTCCTCTATTGCTAAAACTCCTCCCCCCTGAGAAGATGTACACAATGTCTACCCCTTCTTGGGTCCACCAGAGTCTGCTCTAGCTTACCTGCAGGGCAGTGTGTGAGGGGTTATGGGAAGGAGCATGGATGACTTGGAAGCAGCCACACTGGAAGGTTTGCATCACCATGCTTGATGACTCCCCGTGGCTATGGAGATGGAGTCCCCTCCCATAACCCCCTTGCATATCTTCCAGTCCTTCTCAAGAACCTCAAGGCCATGTCCAATTATGGATAAATTGGGAGGGATGGCTAGATACTCAGATGAAGCTACCATGACCCTCCCTGCCCCATCTTTCCAAGAGGGGGGTATCAGCATTCAACAAGCCCAGCTGTGATGATCTTGGTGAGCAGGTCCAGCTAAAACTCCTGGAGATGGCAGCAATTTGGCTTGGAGGACAGCTCTGTGAAACATCCTCCATCCAGGTCATGACATCCCCTTCTGTCTGTCTGTGGACTTGGCTACTTTGGGACAGTCACGTTTTGTGGTAGTTGTCCTTTCGTGCCTAGCTTATTTCACTTAGCATTGTCTCCTTGGAGCTCCTCCGCACGGTGGCTTGTGTCACAATGGTCATCTTGTCTTTAAGGCAATGTAACAAGTAACATTCCATGGTATGGGTATACTAACCGACTCTGTGTGTGTGCGTGAGTGTGTGTATGTATGCATGCATGTGTGCGTATGTGCGTGTGTGTATACTAACTGACTCTGTGTGTGTGCTTGTATGCGTGAGTGTGTGCGTGTGTGCATGCATGTGCGTGTGTATATACTGTCTGTGTGTGTGCGTGCATGTGTGCATGCATGTGCACATGTGTGTATACTGACTTTGTGTGCGTGTGTGTGCGTGTGCGTGCGTGTGTGCATGTGTGCAGCGATGGGGACTGAACCCAGGACATTGCACATTCTAGGCCAGTACTTTACTACTCAGCTGCATTTCCAGCCCTCTTTCCCCCTCCCCCGGGGTCTCAGTATTTAGCTTGTATGTTCTCCTTGAACTTGCTATGCCGCCCTATAAAAGCAACCTTTTTAAGATTTTGGGTTTGCACTGTAGAGGCAGAACCTTGGATTTCTAATCCTGCTACGTTTGCCTTCTTCCAAGTGAAAGGCCTCTGAGGTTTGAGTTCGCTATCATCAATTGCAGACTTTGCAAGTTAATATGGAAAATTTGATGCCACAATATTGAGACTTCCTAGGGGACTCCGGGCTTGTTCGCCACTTGTATGTCTTTCCATGTGGGTAGCAGGGAATGATGAAGTCTCCCTCTGACTTGTGTCTAATCCTTTTCTTCCAACAGCCCAACACCGAGGGCATCTGGGAGCTGATGACAGGAGGGGTCTTCTACTGCTTGGGCATGGTCTTCTTCAAGAGTGACGGGAGGATTCCCTTTGCTCATGCCATCTGGCACCTCTTTGTGGCATTTGGTGCTGGTACTCACTACTATGCCATCTGGAGGTACCTCTACTTGCCCAGCACACTGCAGACCAAGGTGTCCAAATGAGGTGACCCAGATTCCATGGGTCATTTAGATTTTGGAATCAAAGCATCATGGAAAGTGAACTGTGAACTCTAACCTAGAGCATAGTGCCAAGCTCTGCCTGCCTTTTCCTGGATGGAATTTTTTTAAGGGTCTAAGGTCTCTTTCAGTGACAGCTGTACCACCTTTTGAGTCTCCAGCAAGGAAGAAAACATTTAGCCATCTCCATGGAGAAGAAATTAATTCAGTACTGTGTTTCTACTTTAGACAAATGATTTTTTAAAATATAACCAATATTAACATCTTCAGAAAAGGGCAAAATAGGGAATGACCCTCCAAGAGGTAATTTTTAAGGTCCTGAGCACCTTCCTTTTTGATGCAGGGGAAAGTCACCTAGCATTAGATGACAGATGGGGAATATCCCTGACCATTGCAGGCATCATCAATCAATTGCAGCATTTACATAGTGATAGAATTCAATATAGTGCCCCAAGCAGACATTACTAATTGATTCTGTGTTCATGATGGAACCTCTTGGCTGGCCTGGTGTGTTAAGAAACAAGATCACAGCAGAGTCATTAGAAGTCACTATATGGAGGAACATGTTTATCTCTGGACACCATACCTTCTCCCCCCCCCCGCCCCCGTCCACCTTCAAGGAAGTTCTTTGTGTGGGATGTTTGGAGGCAGTACGGGGAAACCAAGGCATCCATTCCCAACAGCTGCTCACACTCTGCTCCACTATGGCTGGTCCTTGGTTCTGGAGGTGCTGAGGGCTGGGATGAGGATGCTGCTACTTGGCCATTTCTTCTCATCTCACAGAATCAAGAGAAACCATGAAGCTGAGCTCACCAGAGGGCTTTTCTTGGTGTCCAGAGACGTCTCTCAGAGGCCCTCTGTTGGGCCCTCGGGCAGGGTCTTCGTCTACCAGAATGAATGGAACGTTTGCATCCCCAACCTCTGAAGTGGCATGAAGAACATGGCTACCAGGGGCCTCTCCTCAGCCACCTCTACTCCTGGGCTAGCCTTGTCACAAGATGCCACCTGGACACTGGCGGAGTGCCGGAGCTGCGGGTCTAGCTCCTGACCTGAACTGACACCTCAGACTCTCTGGAAGAGGCTACTAGAAATCCAGGGTCCTGTTCAATGACTGCCAGCCAGATGGATGTGGGCGAGGGTGGGCCAAGACAGGGTGCCTTATACTTTGTTCTAGCACATTCTAAGGTATTTCAGGGCTTCGGCACCTGGAATCCCATATGTCAAAGCCAGTATTAAATCAAGTTTATGCATTCTTCAGAAAGATGGTTTTGAAGCCAGTGAGCTTTAGAATTGATTTTGTCTAGCCTGGCCTGCCTGTGCATATGAATGCTGTTTGCATGTGTGAAAGTGTGTGTGTGTGTGTGTGTATGCGTGTATGAAAGTGTGTGTATGCATATATGAAAACGTGTGTGCATTTGAAAGTGTGTGTGTGCATGTATGAAAGTGTGTGTGCGTGTGTGTGTATGTGTGTGTGTGTGTGTGTGAGAGAGAGAGAGAGAGAGAGAGAGAGAGAGAGAGAGAGAGAGAGAGAGAGAACTGACAAAACAGACAGGGCTTCAGCCCCTGGAAACCGTCTTGGATACCTCTGTTCCATGGCTCGCTCCCATGTTTCCCCCAACTGGGGATCAAGGTTCAGAGAAGAGGACCACGCTGGAGAGAGCTGACTGCAGCTTGGGACCGGGACCCTCACAACTGACCTTCCTCTGGGTCTGAGGCTGTGGGGGCAGGGCTTGGGCATCCCACCACTGTGGGAACTCCCCAGGTGTGACCCTGTTCAGACGAAGAAAATCGTCTGTCACTAGGATGCTAATGAGGACCAAGGAGACTCCTAGGAACAGTGATGGATGCCTAGGACACTGACTTGGCACTTCAAAGTGACCACATGGCCCCTGCTGAGCTCTTGAGCTGAACAGCTGCTTCATCCCCTGTGCCCTGGGGCTGAACATTTGATTTGAATTAGCCCCAGGCAGCGACCCCACATGCTGTCTCTCTCCCAACCAACTCCTACACATCCTTCAAAGCCAAAATACACATTGAGGAGCTTGTAGATCTTGTGTGACTCTGGGGATACCCTCTGCACCCCTCATACCCTGTGCTAATCTGGACCACAGCTCAGAGCCCTGTCTGTCACTCTGGTACTTAAGTTGCTCCTGGAGTGCAGGGCTGGCTTGCTAGGCTTGTCATCAGACCTGGCCTTCCCCATCGGTAAGGGTTTATGTCAGTTCCCTGCTCTCTGTGGCAGGTGTCCCCAGCTATTAAAAAAGTAAGTAAGACAGCACCTTCTAGGGGGCTGGAAAGATGGCTCAGCAGTTAAGAGCACTGCCTGCTCTTCAGAGGATTTGGGTTTGTTGCAAGGAGAGGCTGCTTGTTCGTCCTGGCCGCCTGGCTAACTTAGCCCCGAAATAACCACTCAGAAACTGCATTAATTAAATCACTGCTTGGCCCATTACCTCTAACTTCTTATTGGCTAACTCTTATATTAATTTAGCCTATTTCTATTAATCTGTATATTGCCACGTGGCAGTGGCTTACCGGGTAAAATTTCCAGCGTCTATCTCCAGTGGATCCATGGCGTCTCTCCGATTCTTTCCTTCTCCCTGCATTCTGTTCTGTCTTCCTCGCCTACCTAAGTTCTCCCCTATCAACAGGCCAAGGTAGCTTCTTTATTCATTAACCAAGAAAAGCAATACACAGAGGGGACTCCCACACCATGGGTTTGATTCCCAGCACCCACGTGGAAGTTTACAACCATCTCTAATTCCTGTGCCAGGGGATCTGAGGCCCTCTTCTGGCCTCTGCAGGTACCAGGCGTTCATGTGATGCATAAACATGCATGTAGGCGAAACACCCACACATCTAAAGATAAATAAATAAATAGGCTGTGTGAAGAAAGGAATAGAATAATAGATATCTATTATAGCTATTATAATAAGGGCTGGCGAGATGGCTCAGAAGGTAAAGGTGCTTGCTGCTAAGCCTGATGACCTGAGTTCAGTTCCTCGGGCCCATAGTAGGAGAGACTGGACTTCTGTAAGATGTCCTGTTTTACACACACACACACACACACACACACACACACACACACAGTAATTTAAAATGCACCACCAGCCATGTCCTAATTAATTATGCTAATGTTCGCCTAGAATATGAACTCTGATAAAGACAACGCCTGTACTGGAGGTCCAGTCCAAGGAATAAATCACTGATGGTGACATTTTAACTGTTGGTAACACTTGGGAGCATCCAAATCAAAGGGGCCTTGGTCACTCCTCCTCCCATTGCTCCAATTCAAGACACACTGCCCACCATCTCGCATCATTCAGGAAAGAGGGTCTCCCAGGATCCCACTCCACTCCAGCCCTGACTCCAGATGTCACCGGCTATCACTGGAGCAGCAGAGCAGGAAAAGATATTCCCATGGGTCAGTGCCTCCAGTTCTGCCAAAGATCACCCTGGGTGATGTGCCAGGAGTGTGGGGGCAGAGAGCATGCTGGAAATGAAGGTGGCAGCACTCTGCTGTCGTCATGCCCCCAAAGAGCCATGGAGACAGCAACATGGCTCCCAGCTGTGCACAGCTGGGAGAGCTTCCTTGGAGGGCTTGGTACAAACCAGGGCTGGGGGAGTTGAATCAGTCTTAGGCTGGAGCTAGAATGGAAGTGTGAGCAGGCCTGGGGGACTCTTGTGGGGAAACATAGGAAGGGAGCCCTGGGTGATGGAGAGAGGAAACAGTGCTGGGAACTGCAAGCAGCCCTGGGCCTCATTGTCTAGAGCTGTCTTGGCTGCGGCT
>NW_004949125.1:2336142-2338493 GCF_000317375.1 Microtus ochrogaster | reverse complement strand
CCTCCCCTTTCTTTCTTTCTTTCTTTCTTTCTTTCTTTCTTTCTTTCTTTCTTTCTTTCTTTCTTTCTTTCTCTCTCTCTCTCTCTCTTTCTTTCTCCCTTTCTTTCTTTCTTTCTTTCTTTCTTTCTTTCCTTCCTTCTTTCTTTCTTTCTTTCTTTCTTTCTTTCTTTCCTCCCTTCTTTCTTTCTCTCTCTCCCTCCATCCCTCCTTCCCTCCCTTCCTTTCTTCCTCCCTCCCCCCTATTTTAGGGACAGGATTTCTCTGTGCAATAGCCACCACTGTCCTGGGACTCACTATGTAGAGGAGGCTGACCTAGAACTCACAGAGATCCACCTTCTGGTATTAAAGGGATACACCACCACACCCAGCTTTCCCTTCTCTTCTTTTGAGACAGGGTCTCACATAGCTGAGGCTGGCCTCACAGAGCCAAGAGTAACCTTGAACTCCCAAACCTCTTGCCCCTACATCCCGGGGCTGGGAGTATAAGGGTGCACCGCCATGCCCAGTTTATGCAGCGTTGGGGAGGTAACCCAGGGCTCCATGTTTGCCAAGAGAGCACTTTTCCAGCTCAGAAGTATCTTCATCGCCCAGCTCTCTTTCCATCTAAATCTGCAAATGAACAGTTCAGGCTTCTCCAGAGCTCTGCCTGAGCCTAGCGATGGGGGAGCAGAGACGAGAGGGTACCCGGGGCTCACTGGCCAGCCAGCCTGGCTGAACTGGTGAGCTCCAGGTTCAGTGAGGACTTGTCTTAAAAGAAAGAAAAAGGAAAAGAAAGAAAGAGAGAAAGAAAGAAAGAAAGAAAGAAAGAAAGAAAGAAAGAAAGAAAGAAAGGTCCTACAAAATAGATCAGTCTGTAAAGGCTCTTGATGCCAATGGTGACCTGTGTTTGATCCCTAAAACCCACAGGTTGGAAAGAAAGAATCCATCCCTTTGCCCAAGATAGCTGAGAATTGTCTCCCTCCACCGGTATAAATAAAAATGTGATTGGAAAAGATATGTTGGGGACTGGCTGGAGAAGGTGCCTGACATTGACCTCTGCCTTGCCCTCACATGTGCGTGTTCAAGCATACCTGCATACCTGTGTGCACGCACACACATGAACACAATCATACCCCCAAAAATGAATAAATAAAAATAATTTAAAAATAAGAACCAAAGATGTGGGTTTGGGCACAGGGAGGTATTTTACTCAGCGGGCAGTTGGGGTCAGATCAGGTGTGCCACCGCCATTGGCTGTGGCAGCTCTCTCCTCACGAGTCCCTCCCCTTGTCCCAACAATTTTTTTCTTTGTAGTTGGCTTCAAGATGGGTTTTAAATCGGTTTTGGCCATGGTGCACTCTGCGCTCGCGTGTGCATGTGTGTGTCTATGTGTGTGTGTGTGCCAGGACACACACGTGTAGGTAAGAGAACAACTTATGGGTCTTTCTTCTCTCCTTCTACCCTGTGGACCCTGGGATTTTGAACTCAGATCACCAGGCCCTCTTCAGCCCACCTCTGCTCTACTTTGTAGACTTGCCCTTTCTAACCATGTTAGCTTTCCGTTGCTGTTACCAAACACCAGGCAAAGTCCAGTTAAAGGAGACGAGATTTGTTTGGGCTCATGGTCTCAGAGGCATCAGTCCCTGGTCACTTGGCCTCACAGTTTGTGATGAGGCAGAGCATTGTGTGGGGGCGGGAGATTGAGAGAGATGCCCATCTATCATCCTCCCATTATCCAGGACTGCTCTTCCAACAGGCAGCGCCCGCCACCTAACATCCCATTCAGCTGTGAACTGCCCCGAGGAGGACTTCACTGATGACATCAGCACCCTCCTGCTCTATCACCTTTCAAGCCCCCCCCCAACTCTGAACTCTCCTGGTCAGGATCACAAGAGCCTTTGGTGGGGGGCACTACATAGACAGATCGTGACACTAGAGTCACCTAAGAGACTTTGCACCTGGCTCAGGTCAACGCACTACTTCCAAGGTTCATCTATGTTGTAGCATGTGTCAGTACTTCGTTGCTACATTAATAAAAATAAAATAATGACGACTATTTATTATTATGTGTCTGTGAACTCAGACTCCTAATGGCACGGTGTCTGTGAGGTCAGAGGACAAGTTGCGGAAGTCAGTTCTCACCTTCCACGGTGGGTTCTGGGATGGAATTTAGGTTACCGGGATGGTGTGTCAGGTGCTTTCACCCTTCCGGTCATCTTGCCAGATCTTTGTTACTTTTTATGGCTGGGTATTCACCAGTCGCATTGTTTCTGCCCATTTGTTAAGTGATAGACATCAGTAGTGTGAATATGTGGTAAATATAATAGGCCTTTTACTGCAGTAAACATCTGCACACAGCCTTTGGGGTTCAC
>NW_004949125.1:2327661-2336042 GCF_000317375.1 Microtus ochrogaster | reverse complement strand
TGTGTGTGTGTGTGTGTGTGTGTAGGCACATGGGGCACATGTATATCGATGCCCAAGGGTCCAGAAGATGGTGTCGGATTCCCTGAAGCTGAAGTTACAGGAGATTGTGAGGCCCTAAATGTGGGTGCTGGGAACCAAACTCAGCTCTTTCGCAAGTGTTGATAAGCGCTGAGACCCTGTATGCAAGGTTTTGTGTAGAACTGTGTCTCTGTTTCTCCCAAGAGGTCCCTAGATCATTGGGGGAAGCTGTTATTCTTTGAAAAACTATAGATTTTCTTAAGCCTCTGAATGATTACCAGTTGACCTCACTAGATCTAGACCCACATAGGAGATAAGCCTCGGGATGTCTGTGAGAGCATTGCTAGAATAGGTTAATTGGAATGGAGGCAATGCTGTCCCAGGGGCTGGGTCCTGTACTGACTGCAGAGGAGGAAGGGAGCTGAACACCCGCATTCGCTGCTCTCTGCTTCCAGCATGGGAACTCAGTGTGACCGGCTGCCTCACTCCTGCCGCCATGCCTTCCCTGACATGACAACTGCACCCTTGCACCGTGAGCTTATATGAACACTGCCTTTCTCAAGTTGTTTCTTCCAGGTGTATTGTCACAGCAATCAGATGAGAAATCAGTACACCATGTCACCCTGTGTGTTCCCACCAGCAAAGGGTAAAGGTTCCAACATCGCTGTATCCCCACCCACCTTCTACTCACATATGTATATATGTGTATTTATATGTGTGTGCATATATATAATACACACTATATATATTAGACAGGGTCTCACTGCATAACTCTGGATGGATGGGAACTCACTGTGTCGACTGGGCTGGTTTAAATTCACAGGTCCACCTGCCTCTGCTGAATTAAAGGTATACACCACCTTTAATCACATTATACACATTAGCTCAGCTAAAAATACTTCTTATTTGGTCTTTGACAAATTGATACATGTGTGAGTGTATTTTGATGATATTCATCCCTATTTTCCTCTCTTTGGTCATTTAAGGTGCAGAGGGAATTTACCAGTGGCTATGCTCTCCTGCCCTTACAGCTTCTCAGAAAGGGGCGTGACCTCGTGAGCTACTCCCTTGTCCATGCTGCAACACGGATGGGCCAATCACATACCGCATTTTTATTTATTTTTTTGAGACAGGGTTTCACTCTGTGGCCCAGGTTGAGTCAGTCCCTTCTTCAGCCTCTCGCATGCAGGTTCATAGATTCGTATCGTCGAACCTGATAGCAGATTCTTTACCCAAATGTCAGTGGTACAGTCTGACCTCCTACACATCTTCCATCTTTCCGGAGAAAATCGGGTTCTGCATAAGAGAATTTCTGAGAATGAGGAGGCAGGCGGAGCAGATCCGAATCCAACCCCAACCTGTCTTAAGTCGAGCTTACCAGTCACAGATCACCTGCCAGCATGCAGGCAGTAACAGTATTGTAGGCCTCTGAATGTTTGTTACACATCTTATTACAGCATTAGCCGGCAGTTACACCATTGGTGTCTCGTTGTATCCTAATGAACTCTTCACACCAGCAGGTGTATACGTGCAGGGTGTATGGTTGTGTGAGTTCACGTGCCCATGTGTGCACGCAAGGGACAGAGGAGAATGTTAGGTGTCTTGTTCTGCCATTCTTCATATTATTCCTTTGAGACAGGGTCACTTGTGAGTCTGGAGCTAGGCTAGAAGTCAACACATCTTAGTGGTTCTTCTGTCTCTGATCCTCATTTCACTGGGGTTACTTGTGCATGTGTGTCCACACTTGACTTTTACACAGGTAATGGGGATTTGAACTCTGGCCCTCACACTTGTGCAGCCTTTGTCCGGCGAGCCACCACCTAGCCCCAGAGGTTGCCTTGCTCATCTTTGCAGCCCTGCTTACCCTATGGGCTGCTGGCGACAGGCAGCGCAGGGTTATTAGCTGCACATGCCTGCTGATACCCACTCTTCATCACTATTGCCTTTCCAGGAGCTGGTTCTCTTTGTTTCTGTAAAGTCCATCATTTGGGGATACAGCCTAACCTGATGCCTACTTATCTCAGGGCTCAGTAAATCCTCTGCTTGACCGGTCCAGGGATCTGTCTCCATCTACTGGCCAAAGATGGCAGCTCAAAACTCAGTTTCGTGTGTGTGTGTGTGTGTGTGTGTGCATGTATATGTGTGCATGTGTATGTGTAATGTACATATTATTGGGTGAATGCATACACATGTGCAGGTGCACAAGCACTCATTTGTGAATGGAGGTCAGAGGTCAACATCAGATGTCTTCCTCAATCACTATCTTGTTTTTTAAATCTATAAAATTAAATTCTTAAAATCTTTTTATTTATCTGTTTTTGTTTTATTATTTATCCAGAACACAAATCCACTTTTATTAATTTATATTTCATTAGTTTAAGTCTGGGAAGGGTACAGTGTCCCATGGATGGTGTCTCCACGACCTGTGTAGGAAGGGTTGCTTCAGAATTTGCCATGAACCATGCCACTATTTTCATGGGCCCAAGTGCCTTTCCCCGGATCGCTCTTGTCTTGTTTGTTTGATTTCAGAAGACACTGTATTGCTGTTTTGCTTTATACACAGGGCAACTCTCCTGCCTAAGTAGAATTCAGCTTCATCTTGGGCATAAACATCTTCAGGTTTTTTTTTTAATGGTTTTTCGAGACAGGGTTTCTCTGTGGCTTTGGAGCCTGTCCTGGAACTAGCTCTGTAGACCAGGCTGGTCTCGAACTCACAGAGATCCGCCTGCCTCTGCCTCCCGAGTGCTGGATCTTCAGTTTTAAGAAGAGCAGTGTCCTCTCTTTGGTTTCTGGAGATTTTGTACCACAGCCTTCCAGACAGGCTTCCAAAGGCTTCCACAGTCGCCAAGATGGCAGAACAAGGAAGGAGAGGCCCTAAAATTTTGACTTATTTTTTTTGAGGCATGGTCTCAGTATGTGACTCAGGCTGACTCCCTTCTTCAGGGTCTGACTGTGTAGCCTAGAACCATCTATGTAGACAAGGCTGGCCTCTGTGTGCGCCACCACATCTGACCTGCCTTACTTTTTTATTAAGCAAATTCCCTTACTCAAACTGTGTCCCATCTCCCCAGTGCCCTAATTCTTCCAACGAGACTCCACCTCCCACTTTCTGCTACCTCCTGAGGATGCCATCATATTATGGCTCCATCAGGGGATGAATCCATTGGGTGGGGAGATGGTTCAGTGGGGGAAAGCACGGAACAAGCGTGAGGTACTGAATTGGAATGCCCCAGACCCATGTAAAAGCCGGACGCCCAGGACAAGTGTCTGTAATCCCAGCACTCTCATGGGAAGATGGGAGGTGAGGATGGTGGGGTTTCCAGGCCAGCTAGCCTGGAGTGCTCAGTGGAAAAAGCACAGAGTGATTCTGTTTCAAATAAGATGGATGGCAAGGACCAAAACCTGGAGTTGTCCTCCATAGGCACAACGTGGCATACATGTGCCCACATTCGCATGTATGAATGTGCTAACATGCAAAACAAACAAACAGAAAGAAATGATCAACTCATTAAGTCAGCACCCTCAGGATCTAGTCAATTACCCAATGCTCCAGATCTGACTATGGCTTGCACTGAGGACCAAGCCCTCCTTACATAATTCCTCTTGGTGGGATCCACCCATAATGGAATGGTTGTTAAACCTCATCCAGAATGCCAGGCGGTGGTGGTGCATCCCTTTAATCCTAGCACTTGGGAGGCAGGCAGGGGGGTCTCTAAGTTCAAGACCAGCCTGGTCTACAGAGCGAGCTGCAGGACGGCCAGACAGATTATCAGTCAGAGCTGGCAACCAACCAAGGTTACCGCATTGGGAATGGGACTGTGGGTAGAGGAAAATCCAGTCTGGCAGTTCACAGATGCGTGTGCACTGGTGTTGGCTGTTGGTCGGTGCCTCTCTTTTCACACAGAATTGCTTGCAGGTCTTTCCAAAATGCTGGTCAGCTTACCTCAGAGTAAGATCGAAGAGATGGCACGGGCAGATGCTACGTCTTTCGTTGTGTGAGTCTTACTCTTCAAGCCATCCTGTTCAACAAGGGAGTCTATGCGGCGATGTGGGGGCCGGGAAGTGTGGATCCCTGGCAGCCATCCTGGAGGTTCGGTATCACATAAGCAACACTGGATTACAGAATTTAAGGATAAATTAAAATTATCTAGGTGATGAAAGCGGGTTTCATGGGATGAAAATTCAGATGCTGATGTCCCTGTTCACAGAACCCCAGAATGTTACTGGATGTGGGGCCTCTAAAGAGGTAAGTTTTAGGTTTTGCATTGTGGCGACAGATACCTGACAGAAGCAACTTAAAAGAGAAAGACATTCCTGGCTTACAGTTTCAGAGACTGTAAGTCCTCAGTCATGTGGCCCCGCGTGTTTGTGCAGAACACTGTGGTGGTGAGCGAATGTGTCAGGGAGCTTTTCACCTCCTGGAGAATAGGAAGCAAGCAGACAGAAAATGGTCAGGGATGAAAATCTCTCAAACACCTGTCCCCATGACTGACTTCTTCCATCCGAACTCCACTCTTTAAAGTCTTTACTACCTTCAAAAACAACACTACCAGCAGGTGGCCAAGACTTTGAAATGTAAGCCTGGAGTAGGCATTTTACATCCGATTCCACTATGAGCTACAAATTGCCAGACACTCAGACGGTATGTAAACAAACAATCGTAGCTGCGTTCCAATAAAACTTTATTTACAAAAATAGTCCGGATCTGGTTCCCATGTTGCAGTGTGTGTCTCTCTACCAGAGATGGGTTTAGAAAGTCTGGAGATGGGTTTCGTTGCAGCATGGGAAGTGGCAGAAAGAGCATCCAGGCCTGAACCCAGGCTCTCCTCCCAGCTCTGGTAACTGCCTCTCTGCCATGGTTTGTAGGAAGTTATAGGGAAATATTCCAGAATGTTGTTTGGTTACAGCCTCTGAGGCTGAGGTGTGTGAGGAGGTTGGTGTGCATGATGCGGGGGGCCTCCTGCAAAGGTCTGTGGGGGTACAGTCAAGCCCCCTGGTTTCTCTGAGTCTCTACATCTTTAGGGGGAAAGATGAAAAAGAGGAACTTCATAAGAGCTAGTGTAGGAATCTGGGCAGCTGGGCTGGGTAGAGCCCCTCAGCATACAGGGACAGGCAGAAGTGGTGGTTCATACATGTCTATCCCCTTCGCTTCTCTCAAACATGGGGTCACTACGCTACAGCAGCGGTTTTCAACCTGTGGGTCACGACCCCAAGGGGGTTGCGTGCCAGATAGCCTGCATTATCCAATTTTTACATTATGATTCATAACAGTAGCAAAAGCACAGCAATGAAGTAATTTCACGGGTGGGGTTACCACAGGAACTGTAGTAAAGGGTCACAGCATTAGAAGGTTGAGAACCACTGCTCTACAGCCGGGCACTATAAACTGTCGACAGAAAGATGGACTCCTAGGGTTAGGGTCTGCAGTTTGAGATCAGGAACATATCAGCGCTAAGTCAAAACAAACAAGTTGTTAGGAAGGCATTTGGGTCAAAGCGCCCAAGCCGATTAAGTGCCCTTTTGCGTGGTTTTAAGCCAGTCTGCCATAATTTGACTTGCCTTTTAAAACTCTGGGTAAGGCCTGGGGGAGGGGGGTTCAGTTGGTAGAGCATTTGCATTGCATACATGAGGTCCTGGCTTTAATTCCCAGAACTACACAAACAAGGTATGGTAGTGCAAGCCTGTAATCCCAACACAAGGAAGGCGGAGGCAATAGCATCAGGGGGCAAGGCCAGCCTTGACTACAAGAGTTTGAGGCCAGTCTGGAATATATGCGATCCTATCTAAAATATAAAATAAAATTCTACAAAGAATACATTAAAATTAAAGAAATGGTGTAAATATTGATAACATACAGTATATATACATATGCAATTATCAATCAATCAATAAAAATATGTTAAACAAAACAAAATTCTGGTCTCCCTGTTCTCGGTCCATTTCATGCATGTTTGAAAATATCAAGGTGCTTGTCCACCCTTGTCCATCCCTCCACACTTGTCCACTATCTGGAGTGGAGGCCGACCACCACCTAGCCTACTTGACCACAGAGCACACAGAGGACGGGTTAGCATTGGCCACGCCCCTCTTGGCTGAGGCCCCGCCCCTTGACATACCACGTGCCAGTCGTAGGAGGCCACACCCACCCCGAAAGCCACACCTCTTAGGGAATCGCCCCTGCCGTTGGCTGCCAGAAGGGGACGCTAGCGCACAACCTATATTTCCCCGGGTCCAGGCCCGCCCCAGCACGTGTGACCCCGCCCACTCAAGGCTTCGTCTCTGCCCATTGGGCGCTGAGGTGTCAGGTTTCCGTTCACCTCGCCGGGCTCCCCGCCCTCACAGGCTCCGCCCCGGAGGCCCCGCCCCCTAGGAAGCCTCGCCCTGTCCGTTGCGCGGCCGGCAGGAGGCGCCTCGAGCCGGGCGCCAGCTCGGCTAACGGCGGGCGTGGGAGCCGCGCGCGGGGGACGCGGCTGACGGGCTGAGCTGAGGTGAGTGCGGGGCGCGAGAAGCAAGATCGGGGGAGGCCGAGGATGGCTCAGGAGGTGCCTCTGGGCTACGACGGGGACCCGCGGAGGGCGCGGAGACCGCGGGCTGAGACACGGGTGGCGGGGCACGAGCTGGGGCGGGGCCGCGCTGGTCACGGTCCCCGCAGCGAGTCCCGGCGCGAAAGAGGCAGGCTTGCTCCGTTGCCATGGAAACCGGCGAGCGCACGGGGCCTGGAGTGGCCCGGGGGAGCTGCACCCGAAGGCCGGGTGGGCGCGGGTGGCGTGGCCCCGTGGGATTCCAGAGGGAGATCCGGCCAATGTCATTCGTGGTGGAGGGACCCTATCAGGCCTCAGTTTACCTGGCGGTGCCAAGGAGATGGAATCTAACCTGGGGCATCCCGAAAAAGCTCGGAGGGAATCCCACACTCTCCCACCAGGATGGTGGTGACACCCCACGCCTACACCCGTCCCGCAGGAGTGTCGCCTCCCCACCCGTGTCGTGTACCCGCGAGAGGCATTGTTTCCCCAGCTATTTCTGTGCCATTTGCATCCAGCCCCCCGACAAGTACTGCGCCTGAGACAGATGCTGGGCAGGAGCTCTGAGGCCCTCAGAGGGATCTGGCTTCTGTCCCTGGGGAGCCCTGGGATGGGGGCCTGACAGGCTGCAGACCTGCCGGGCCAGCCTTTGTCGCTCATTGAGTGTTTGGTTAATCTGAATTACCAAAAAGAATTTGATTACCGGTGTCTCGGTGCTGCGGGCCACCTCTTGTGCATTCCAGAGAGGAGCCTGTCCCTAATTCCACTGGGAGAAGTCATTCAGTCCCCTTTTGCTAAGTGACTAGCGCCGAATGGAACCTGATTGAATTATGCTCACATTTAAAGCCTCCCTCCAGCTGGAGCCATAAAGATAGGATTTGTGGAAGAGGGGAGGAGGATAATGCACCAAAGTTGACTGTTCATTTTTTTTTTCCTCCTGTTGGAATGATAATGTGTTCCACATTGTCCTGTTGGAACAGACATGTCCCTCCACCCATGTCAGCCGCCACTGACCTCACTGCCTGCCTAGTCGTTGTGACTTAACCTTTTTTTCTTTTTCTCTTTTTAAAAGCAGAAATGGGACTCTTGTTGGAGAACAAGAAAAGGGAGAGTTTATGAGGCAGCTGCAGCGAGAGCCTTGCCTGTACTCTCCCTCTCCGGGACCTGGGCTGTCCCCAAATGTTTGTGTGTCAGAGGCGAGAATTGGGCAGAAAAGGAAAAGACAGGTCATACTTCCAGAAAAACAGATCTGGTTACCCAGGGCGTGCTCTTCTCTGTAGGACTTTCCCTGGATTCCAAGTGGCCTTTTGAGAAACATTTTTGTCCTGTTTGGACAAACAGGCTGCACTCTTGACTCTGTGATTAGGAAGGGAAGTGGCCTGGGAGCAGGTGAACACGCCAAGGGCCCACTCTCTGTAGTGGCTGTGGTGAGGATGGCCATAAAAGCAAGCTTTCTGGAAACTCTGAGAACATCTAAAGCTCAGCATTCGCTGGAACTTTGAGGGGGTAGGAAGGGGAATGTTAGAGAGGAATGAGTCACCTCACCCAATTTCTGCTACCTCCTGTTCTTCATGATTTTCCAATCCGTCTTAGACAGGAGGGAGAGGCACTTCTGAAGGTCCAGTCTGCATCCCGTGCTCCTGAGGTTCGTGGAGGGGACCTAGTAGTTATGTACTTGTACTTTTCCCGTTTATTTCCTTTTTCTTTTTTTACGTATGTATTTTGAGATAGGGCTATGTGTAGCCTTGGCTGGCCTCAAACTCTTTGAATAGCCAAGGATGACCTTCAACTTCTTAATTTTTTTGCATTCATTTATTTATTATTTCTCTATGTGTTCATGTT
>NW_004949125.1:2301874-2327156 GCF_000317375.1 Microtus ochrogaster | reverse complement strand
TCTTGAAGGCCCAATGACCTTGAACTTCTGATTGTTCTGTCTATACCTCCTGAATGCTGGGACCACAGGCATGTGCCTCCATGCCTAGCTTACGCAGTGCTGGGAATGGAACCTAATGCTTAATGCATGTGAGGAACATCTCTGCCTCTGTTACCCCCCTTTGATAGCGTCTCTCAGCCCCAGTTGGTCTGGAACTCATGCTGTATCCCAGGCCGGCCTTGCCATGCAGTCCTTCTGCCATAGCCTCCTGAGTGCGGGAGTTATATATGTGAGCCATAGCAGCTTCCATTCTCCTCCTCACCCTTTCTCTCTTGGCATTGTCTCACAGCGCCCAGGCTGGCCTGGGTAGCTGAGGGTGACCTTGAGCTCTTGGTCCTCCTGCTTCCACCTCCAGACAACTGGGATTTTGGGTATGCACACCACCACGCCTCGTTAACATTTCTGTTCTGTTAAAGCAGTCCAGGTAGATGTACAGCCAGGGAACAAGATGCCAGTCCATTTCTGCATTGGATCTGGGCCTTTAAACACTGGGGTTTACTTTGTGACTCTTCTTCTGCTTAAAGACATTTTGACATTGTAGTCTCCAGAACCCATGACTTTTAGGGCCACAAGCTTCAATGGCTGGGGCTGCAGTGTTGCCCACCTGGGTTAGACTTTCAACAAGGAGGATACTTCAGCACAGGCGTCCCCTGCACTTCATAGAAGTGGCAGGGGGGACCAAGTGTTGTGGAGGCTGTGTCATTTGAGAATGTGTGCTGGTCTAGAGGCTTCCAAGGAAGGGGTGCGTATGCATGTAGAGGCCAGAGATCAGTCTTGGGAGGGATCACTCAAGAGCTGTTCACCTTGTGTTTCTCAGACACTCTCTCACTGGCTTGGGACTCCATAAACTGGCCAGCCAGTGAATCCCAGGGTTTCCTCTTGCCTTCATTCCCTGAGACCTGGTGCACACGCCATGATGCTGGGCTTTTCACACCGGTTCTGGGGACCGAACTCTAATACCATGTTTGTGTGTGAAGACACTGTGATGCATGCTTTTCAGAAAAATGTGTGGTGGGGTGAGGCATGCATGCAAGTGTGTGGGGATGTGTGTACCAGTACCTACACAAGCGGAGGCTAGAGCAGCCGAAGCCGGGAGCTGTCAGGAACGACCTGTCTCTTCCTTGGAAGCCTCTAGCCAGCACACATTCTCAGAAGACACAGCCTCCACAACACTTAATTCTCCCTTGCTGCTTCCATGAAACACAGGGGACTTCTCTGCTGGAGGAAGCTCAGTGTCTGGGATCTGTGTGTCACCCTGGGGCTGAGGTTATAGGCATGTGCAGACATAACCAGCTTTTTATGTGGATGCTAGGGAATTGAACTCAGGTCCTTATGCTTACAGAGCCAGCACTCTTAAGCACTGAGCCATCTCTCCAGCTCCTTGAGAATGCTTTTATTGTGGTTTAAGTGACAGTCCCATGCAGAGGAGCATAATCAGTTCTAGGCTTCTTGGGGTTGCCAAGGACACTTGTCTCAGGATCCCCGGGAAGAGACATAATACTTTGATCTCTCCATAACTTTCTTCACAGAGACCCAAAAGAACCTTTTGCATTTCAATTTTCTGGCCACTTTTCTCTGGACAGCAGCTATTTTTAGGCAAGTTCAAGTCTCCAGAGAGCTGGTACATCACTAAAGACTTTGTGGTGGGGAATGAGTTTTGGTGAAACTAGAGCCATCCTGCAGGACAGTTGCTAGTCCTTTGGGAGCTCGGGCTTGATTGAGTGTTAAAGCTCTCCGGAGGCTCTGGAAGAGCTCAGACCCCTCCCACAAAACGCCCAGGCACCTAGGTCAGCTGGCTGAGAAGGTTTTGTGGCTTGCTTTTCAGACTTCACTTGTGTTGCTGCTGGCGGTGGGAGGGGCCTCAGGAAAAAAGTAGGCAGAAATCTGATTCTCAGTGTCAGCTGGAGGTCTGGTCAGTTGCATTGTTTGGCTCCCTGTGGGGTCTTTGCTTTGAAACAGGATCTTGCTGTGTTTGTAGCTCAGGTTGGCCTCCAAAGCAAGATTCTCCTGCCTCAGCCTCCTCCGAGTTGCTGGGATTGCAAGATTACAGGCATTCACAGCCACGCCTGGCTTTCTGAGGTTTTGTTTGGCCTTGGGTTTTTGTTTGTTTGTTTCTGTTTTTGTTTTTATTTGTTTGAGACTGGATCTTTTGTGTCCCACACTGGACTGCAGCTTTCTGTAGCAAGAATAATAAAAACTCACCCAACATCTGTCTCTGGGTTTTTATTTTTCGTGCTACAGTTTTCTCAGTTTTCTATGTAGTTGAGGTTGACCTTAAACTCCTGGTCTTTGTGCCTTCATCTCCCACCTGATGTAATTGTAGATGTGGACTGCACATCTGCTTGATCCAAGTTTTATAAAAACAAACAAACCTTTTTTGGGGGGGGGGTGTTATGGAGACAGGGTTTCTCTGTGGCTTTGGAGCCTGTCCTGGAACTAGCTCTTGTAGACCAGGCTGGTCTTGAACTCACAGAAATTCACCTGCCTCTGCCTCCCAGGTGCCAGAATTAAAGGCATGCACCACCACTGCCCGGCCAAACAAACTTGTTTTTAACCATTGAATCATCTCTCTAGTCCCAAGATTCTTTTTAAAATTATTTTACATTTATTGCATGTGTGCACACACCACGACACATATGTAGAGATTGGAAGACAGGTTTTTTTTTTTCTCTTAGTTGGTTCTCCCCTTCTTGCTTGTGGTCTTTGTGTCAGTCTGAGGTCATTGGGTCCTAAGAGTCTTTTGAAGAGTTCCGTGGGTGGCTCTGAAGCCTTAAGCCACCACTAAAATCCTTCTCCAGCCCATAAAAATGTGGGTGAGTGGAGGCTGGGAACTTCAGTGGAGCTGACAAGCTGGAGTCACAGTGGCAGGTCGCTGTGCTGCTTTCTCTGGGTCCTGAGTCATTAGCGGGTGTGTCTAATGTTTTTGACATTGCAACATGATATCATTTACAAAGCTGACACTTGAGCACGGCGCAAAATAAAACCACCCAAAAGCCTCATGTTTTAAATACATTTACAGTTTTGTGTTATGTGTCATTCATAGCTGTCATTGACCGCATACAGCCCCAGGGTTGCAGGTTGGGCACACTTGTTTAGAGGCTTCTAGAAAGCACTCCTCCCTTGGCTCACCAGTCTCTCCCTTTGTTTGCGATGCAGGAGTGAGGGCTGGTCATCAAGAGATGAATGCAGGCGCTTTTCTCCCCCATCCTTACTGGTGGCAGTCCTCGTTTCCTTCTCTAGGCTCTCCAGACCTAAGACTGTTTTGAGGGTGATGGGTAATTCCTTCTCTAACCCCCATAGGACATTAGGAGCTTTAGGATTAGGATTCTGCTACACACAGGCTCTTCCTGCTCCCTGGGAGCTCCTAGGGAGCCAGCCTCTTTCTGAAGAGAGCCTGGTGGCTGAACATGGTGGGTGGAATGCATGCATTCCTAGGATGCTTCCACTGGTTCTGTAGGCGATCTTTGTGTTGTTCCTTGTGGCCTAGTGGCCTCGTGGATGTGCCAAGCTTCAGTCCTAAAGAAGTATCTCTTTAGTTGGGACTAACCTCCTCTGCCAGGGATCCCTTCCAGTCAGGACCAGTTGTCTCTGCCAGGTCATGGGGAGCAGCTTTCTCTTGGGGTTTGTGTTTCTAGAGTCTGGTTGCTTGTTACCCTTACCCTTGTACGTGTGTGTGTGTGTGTGTGTGTGTGTGTGTGTGTGTGTGTGAGAGAGAGAGAGAGAGAGGGAGAGAGATAGAGATAGAGAGAGAGAGAGAGAGAGAGAGAGAGAGAGATTGATTCTTTGGAGACAGGATTTCTCTCTGAGCCTGGAGCTCGGTTGGCAGCTAGCAAGCCCCAGTAATACTCCTGTCTCTATCCCACAAATTGCTGGGGTTATAGGTGAATGCATAGCCATGCCCAGCGTTTGACATGGGTACTGGAGATTTGAAGTCAGATCTTCATGCTTGTACAGCAGGTGCCCTTACCCACTCGGCCATCTCCCCAGTCCCAAGGCTTGTGATGTAATATGTGTGTGTGTGTGTGTGTGTGTCTGTCTGTCTGTCTGTAGCTGTGGCCATTTCCCCAGCTCTGCTTGTGTTTGGGATGACCTTCATCTTTTGTATAGACTGGCATAGAAGAATTGAATTCACAGCCAAGATGAATATTGCTTTTCTTCTGTTACTTGTTTGTTGTTGTTTTTCTGGCATGACATTGCTAGATGATGAGCATATTCCCCAGGACAGAGAAGCAGCCCTGCTGAGACTGTGCTGTCACTTGTCCACTTGCAGTAGCTGTTCCCTGTGCCCAACACTTCCCAGAAGTCACAGAGCCCTAGGCGGTTATAACTTACTGTGCCTTCCTTATTTCCTTTCATAGTGACTTTCCCTGAAGGCACTGCAGTCTAGTCTATCAGACCTGCTTTGCCCCTTGCTCCTCATAGGCTCTGACTTGTCAGCCCCACTGCTGGGTTTCCGGCTCCAGGTGGCATGGATGCCAGGGTGGCCCAGGACCGTTGTCTCTGCTGGGATGGATTTGTGTCTCTTTTGTTCTTGATGCCTCTGATACCTGGCTCTAACCTGTATCACTTTGTCCTCCCAGGCTCTGGCCTTCCCCCACCCATTGGCTGAAAGCCTCAGTGGTTATTCATGAGGACGCACCCACCATGTTTTATGGGACTCAGTTCATCATGTCTCCTCCCACCAAGAGTAAGCTGAAGCGACAGAGCCAACTACTGTCCACTATGCTGTCCCGGACACTCAGCTACAAGTATCGTGACCTGGACCCCACCTTCAGCAGCCTGGGCGCCAGTGATGATCCTGCGGAACTTTCCACTCAGCTCTCAGCCCCAGGTGTCTTGAAGGTGTTTGGAGACAGTGTCTGTACAGGCACCCACTACAAGAGTGTTCTGGCCACTGGCACCTCCAGTGCCCAGGAGCTGGTGAAAGAGGCCCTGGAGCGATATGCCCTGGACCCCGAGTGTGCTGGCCAGTATGTACTATGTGACGTTGTGGGCCAGGCTGGAGATTCTGGACAGAGGTGGCAGGCCCAGTGCTTCCGGGTGTTTGGAGACAATGAGAAGCCCCTCTTGATCCAGGAGTTATGGAAGCCCCGAGAAGGTTTGTCCCGGAGGTTTGAGCTGAGGAAGAGGTCAGATGTTGAAGAGCTGGCAGCCAGGGATGTGGATACCACCACAGCAGGTGAGGAAGCAGGGCGGGGAAAGATGGCTTGGAGGGGACAGAGAACAGAAGAACACGGGGAAGGATGGCTTGGAGGGGACAGAGAACAGAAGAACACGGGGAAGGATGGCTTGGAGGGGACAGAGGGGACAGAAGAACACGGGGAAGGATGGCTTGGAGGGGACAGAGAACAGAAGAACACGGGGAAGGTGGGTTTGGTTTCGCGGTGGCCAGTGTGGCTGTGGTGAGTCACTGATGTCTTCACAAGTCTGAATAACCTTATTGGATGAGTGCGTTGACTATGGGATACTTGGTGGCCCATTTTCAGCGGCTTCTGCTACTTTCTATAGTGTTGTAGGCCAAATCCAGCTCATTAGTCCCAGAGACCCATGTGTTCTTGGTTGTTGGCCTGCCACAGATATCCCTCTTCAATTCGTCAGGAATCTTTGAGTGGCTGCATAGAAAGACAGTGAAGGATCCTTCATAGACCCTCATGACATTGCCGAGCCCAGAGGACTCAGGTGCCAAGTGGCTGCATGAAGATATGTATGTAGCAGGTGCCTTGGGTAGCCTGGAAACGGTTGGTTGTCACACTTCTTGTGGACTTGAGAAGTAGGGCAGCTTAGCTTGCTCTTGGCCTCAAGGATGTGGTTGGTGACTTGGAGCCCATTGCTTTATTATTCAGTTGGTGGAAAGAAATTAGTCATTTTGCCAGAATTTATTTTTTCTAATATCCAAGGTTAGTTTTTAGTTGACCTTTTTAAAAAAAAAAAAGATTTATTTTATGTGTATGAATGTGTACCCTGTGAGTGCCTGGGAGTTATGGGTGGTCGTGAGCCACTGTGAAGGAAATGGGACTCAAACCCAGGGCCTCTACAAGAGCAACAAGTATTCTTAACTGCTGAGCCATCTCCCCCACACAAACGTTCTTTAAAGTTGTAGGTCTCATGATGACAGCTGCTGCTTTTTTAAAATTTTGATTTGTTTCTGTTTTAAATATGTGAGTGCCTGTTTGTGTCAGGGAAGTGAAAGAATACATCGGTGTGAAGTCAGAGGTCAAACTGTGGGAGTTGGCTCTTCTACCTTGTGGGTCCCAGGACTTGAACTCAAGTGGTCAGGCTTGGTGGCAAGTGCTTTTACCCACTAAGCCATCTCACTGGCCCTGAGTGTGTGTGTGTGTGTGTTTGTTTGTGTGGTATGTGGATGCACACGTTATGGTGCACTCAGGAAACAGCTTTGTGGAGTTGGTCCCTCTTCCCACAGTGGGTTCTAGGACTCCAACTTTGGCTTGTTAGATTTATGCAGCAGGTGCCTTTACTAAGTGGGCCATCTTGCTGGCTCCACACATCATTTCAGAGACCTGCTATAACTAAGTATGGTGGAAATGTACACACGCACGTGCGTGCACACACATAGGACCTTGATATTAGTATGCGGAGCATCACTTTGTTTTGCGTTTGCTTGTGTAATGTGTATGAGGTGCATGTATAGGTTTGTGTACCCGTGTCTGAACACAGAGGCCATAGGACGACGTCAGATATCCTGCCCTATATCATTCTCCTCTTATTTCTTTAAGACAGAGTCATGCACTGAGCCTGGAGCTAGGTTGGTGGCCAGAAAGCCCCAGTGGTCCTCCTCTGTGTGACACTCACAATGATGGGGTTACAGGCAGAAGGCCACAGCTAGCATTTTATGTGATGCAGAGGATTTGAACTCACATCCTTATGTTTGCACAGCAAGCATTCTTACTCACTGAGCCATCTCCTCAGCCCCTAGAGCAACATTTTGGACATTCTTTTGCTCAGAGCAGGCCTGATGAGACCATGAGACCTTCTGGCTGCTGCTGGTGCCCTGTGCCCAGGTCTGTGTGTCTGGGTGATGTGGATGCTGGCTGCTGTGGGCGCAGTGTGTGGAACTGTGTTCTGTCCACCTCA
Source organism: Microtus ochrogaster (assembly GCF_000317375.1). Lineage (NCBI taxonomy): Eukaryota > Metazoa > Chordata > Mammalia > Rodentia > Cricetidae > Microtus > Microtus ochrogaster. The sequence goes on along the minus strand of NW_004949125.1, from coordinate 2,320,025 downwards.
TTCAGCACTACACACACATGAGGCCAGGCCAGAGGAAGTTCTGCAGCTCACAGCCTTTCTCCCTTGGTGGCTATGAAAACCTTTCCATTAAAGAGTCCATTCTTCATTGCCAGGCTGAGTGACCCACTTGTTGGGCTGTAGGGGGTCATGTTACTGCCCAAGCAGGTCCAGTCAAAGAGATGACTCTCCTGGCTGCCATCCTTCTCTGGGTGTGACCAAGGTGCCCTGTGGCCAGGACAAGGGCTATGAGGATTGTGCTGGTTTGTTGTCACAGGCATACCCATGCCACTCCTCCTCCCACCTTTCTTTTCAGCAGTCCTGGGGATTGAACTTAGGACTTCACCCCATGTTAGCCAAGCACTCTAGCACTCAACTACAGCCTCGATCTTTGCCCATGCTTCTTACCTGTCATGACAGCACACCGTAGAGCCTCTGCTTAGAGCCAAGTAGTGGGCTTAGGCCTAGGGAGATGCACAGGGAAGAGCAGGCCCGACAGACACACAGGTAACATAGTAGCACAGTGACGTGATGACAGACAGACCTGTCCTGGAACTCACAGAGATCAGTCTGCCTCTGCCTCCTGAGTGCTGGGATTAAAGAAAGGCATTTGTCATGCAGCCAGGCTCAGCCCCATTCTTGTTCCCATAGTAGAAGCTGCTGTGGGCTTTTAGGAGCTTCTTTCAGGCTTAAGCATTAGAAGCTCCAGGATGGCGGATCCTGAAGCCAAGTGGTACTGGGAGCGGGAACTGAGGCTCCAGCTGGCAGTTCACCTGCTTCTTGTGAACCATTGGGTGCTTGCAGTGCACCCATGGAATGCCCTTTGTTATGTTTGGGTTCTGTTTTCCATAAACATTGCTTTTTTTGTGCTGTGACTTCCTGATTTTCCAGCTTATCAAAATACGGCTGTCTGTTTGAGAGGGAGGTGGAGGTGGAGTGCTGGGCTGGAGGGCAGCTCTTGGTAATTTCCCAGGGGCTGGAATTTAGGTCCTGTGCCATGAGGAGAGGGCTCTGTGTCCTGTCGGTGAGATAAAGATGACAATCACTTACATGCACTGTGGGGAGGGTGACGGCAGGGCCATGTGGTTTTTGTCAGCACCTTAGGAAGCGTGAGGGATAAGGCTTGCTTATGGTCATGGGAAGATCAAGTGTGAGGTCAGAGGGACAGGACTGTTTGGGGCTCTGTGTGTGTGTGTGTGTAAGTGTAGTATTGGAGATGGAACTAGGGGCTTGCACATGCTAGGCTGGTCTCTACCACTGAGCCACACCCCGGCCCCTCACTGGGGGATTCTAGGCAGGAGCTCTACCACTGAGCCACACCCCGGCCCCTCACTGGGGGATTCTAGGCAGGGGCTCTACCACTGAGCCACACCCCGGCCCCTCACTGGGGGATTCTAGGCAGGGGCTCTACCACTGAGCCACAACTCGGCCCCTCACTGGGGGATTCTAGGCAGGTGCTCTACCACTGAGCTACACCCCAGCCCCTCACTGGGGGATTCTAGGCAGGGGCTCTACCACTGAGCCACACACCAGCCCCTCACTGGGGGATTCTAGGCAGGGGCTCTACCACTGAGCCACAACTCGGCCCCTCACTGGGGGATTCTAGGCAGGAGCTCTACCACGTGTCACAGCCCTAGTGCTCTACCACCAGCTACATGCTGCTCCTTAATCTTTTTTTTTAAAAGATTTTTAAAATATGTGTGTGTCTATGAATGCATACACACACAGAGGCCAGAAGAGAGGGTTGGATTCCCTGGAGCTGGGGTTACAGGTGGTTGTGAGCTGCCTGATACGGGTGCTAGGAACTGAACTTGGGCCCTCTGTAAGTACAGCAAATTCTTTTAACCATGGAGCCTTCTCTCCAACCCTCTATTTCCTTTTATATTTTATTTTGAGACCAGGTCTCATTACTTTTCCCTGGCCTTGCTCTCACTATGTAGTCTGTGCTGGCCTCAAACTTGTGATTCCCTACCTCAGCCTCCCGAGTAGCTGGAACAGCAGCTCTGTGTCATCAGCTTTGCCCTGTTTCTCCTTCTGTCCTTCAATCCTTATGGAGAGTGTGGTTAGCTCTGATTTTCCCACCCTCAACTTCCTGGACATCTTTGAGTGGGGGAAGGCCTTGCTGTGGCAGGTATCTTGGGTACATTGATGTGTGGAGCAGCTTCCCTGGCCCCCAGGCTGTCACCCTGCATTGTAATAGTAATGTCTCCAGATATTGCCACACATCCAATGGTAGGCAGACCTGCCCTCTGTTGGGAGCCCAGATGAGACAGTAATGCATGGAGTCAGCTCAGAGAAGCAACTTTTGTCCACACCCAAGCCTCTTGCCCTGGAGGCCAAGCAGGTAGCTTGGAGGCTACCTTCAGCCATCAGGCCTGCTGTTTGTGACACAGGCTGCTTTGGTGGTTGGAGGTCTTGGAAACTCAGTGTCTTGAGGATGGGGATGGTGTGGAACTACTGTTTGTCCTGGACCTCTTCCTGCTCAGCCTTAGATGTGTTTCCTTCTCGGGACAGGATGCCTTTATTTTGCTTTGGCTGTCTTCTCCATAAAAAGGCAGGCACAGAGGGAACATTGAGATTTGAGGCCAGAGACACTGTGATAGCAGACACTGGACTAGTGACCAAAGAGCTGTCCATTAATGTCTGCTGTGGTACCTGGCGTTTATTGGCGTCAGTGAAATGTGTAGGAGTTTGGGGAGATGGCTCAGCCAGTAAAGCGCTTGCTTGCAAACACCAGGATACAGCTAGATCCCTAGCAGCTATGTAAAAAGTTGCACATAGTGGCATGTGCTGTACTTCCAGTGCTGGAAGATGGAGACAGGAGGACACTAGCGAGCCAGTCTAGGTGAAGCAGTTAGTTCCAGGTTCAGTAAGAAACTCTATCCCCAAAAATAAACTAGAGTGCAACTGAAGACAGCAGATGTCAAACTCTTGACGTCCACATACTCGCACAGATACTTGAACACACACTCATGTACGCATGCACACACACATTGAAGGAGAGAGGCCCTGTGGAGCTCAGCTTTCATGTGTACCCAAGATTCTAGGTTGGGCATTTTCTGGTGGAGAATGGGGAGTTAAGACATAGTCTACTCAGCTCAGTGTGGCCAAGACACAAGACAGTCGCCTCTTGGAGGTGGTCAAGGTTGTCACGAATGCTTGGCTCGGAGTCTGTATTCTGTCATGAATTTTGTCACCTAAGGACAGGCAGGAGCTTGGGGACTTCCAGGAACATGCCACAATGAAGCCACTGCTTCTTCTGTATGCCAGTTGTATCCTGTGTATTCTGTCATCAAGAATTACTTCCTGTGGTAATTTACTCTTGGAATATTTTTCTTCTGTTTTTTTAAATGTTTTTTTTTTTTTTTTTTTTTGGTTTTTCGAGACGGGGTTTCTCTGTGGCTTTGGAGCCTGTCCTGGAACTAGCTCTGTAGACCAGGCTGGTCTCGAACTCACAGAGATCCACCTGCCTCTGCCTCCCGAGTGCTGGGATTAAAGGCGTGCGCCACCATCGCCCAGCAATTTTTATTTTTTTAATGGTATTTTGCCTGCAAGTATGTCTGTGTGAGGGTGTTGGATATTCTGGAACTGGAGTTACAGACAGTAGTGAGTCGCCATATAGATGCTGAGAATTGAACCTGGGCCTCTGGAAGAGCAGCCAGTGCTCTTAACCCCTGAAACATCTCTCCAGCCCCCTTCTTCTGTTCTTAATTAGATATTTTTTTTTGAGACAGGGTCTCATGTAATCCAGCTGTCTTTAAATTACCTGTGTTGCAGAGGGTGATCCTGAACTCCTGATCTTACTGCCTGCACCTTCCTAGTGTGCAGATGAGAGGAATACAACTCACAGCTTGAATCTGATTTTTGAATAATTTCTGACTTTGGGAGAAGGTGGGAAGTAACTCAGTTGCTGTTTCTCTTTTCATCTGGGAATTGCTGCCTCTCTACCAAGTCTTATTTTTTTGCAGTGGGTGCTTGGTGGTAGGCTCATTGCAGGAAAAATTTGTTTCATGTGGTTTGATGAAAACCAAAACAATCAGAGCTTTTCTTCAGCAGTCTGAAATTACCAAAGGCATCAACTTACAAAGGCACAGGGGGCAGGGGAGGGACATCTCATCACACTCATGAGCCACTGCCGGAGATGTGTAGTCTTTGTACAGGAGTGAAAGGCGGCACTGATGTAACATGTTTAAAAGACATGAAATTTGAGACCAGTTGTGGAGGATGATTCGGGAGCTGGAGGGAATTACAGATGTTAAACAAATAATAGGCATAAGGACAATTTTCTTTGCTTTAAAAATTTTAAATTACATTTATATATTTGGGGGTGCACACTATGACACAAATTTGTAAATCAAAGGACAACTTGTAGGAGTTGGTACTCCACTTCCACCATGTAATTCTGGGGATCAAACTCAGGCTTGGCATCAAGAACCTTTATTTACCTACTGAGCCATTTCCAAAGATAGAGTATTGGGGATGGACATTGCAGTGGGTTTGTATGTGTCACAGTGAGTCACATGTGTGTTCAAGGTGACAAAGAAGGGAGCTTTTAATGAGAAAGCATGCTTTCAAAAGTTGCATGAAGTTATCTGAAATGATCACCCTCCACTGCAACAGGCTGGTGGCCATCCAAGGGAAGATGTAGTTATGTAGTTGTCAAGCAGATGTCCTTGAGACGGTTTTTTTTGTTTTTTTTTTGTTGTTGTTGTTGTTGTTTTTTGTTTTTTCGAGACAGGGTTTCTCTGTGGTTTTTTGGAGCCTGTCCTGGAACTAGCTCTTGTAGACCAGGCTGGTCTCGAACTCACAGAGATCCGCCTGCCTCTGCCTCCCAAGTGCTGGGATTAAAGGCGTGTGCCACCACCGCCCGGCACCTTGAGACATTTTTAATGGATGAGATAGGAACAGCCTTTTTGAAGGCTGTAGTTCTGACAGAGTCTCCTGGATGGTTTTGTTATAACACACGTGTATGCGTGTGTGCATGCGCGTGTGTGATGTCCTCTCTCCTAACATCACAACTTTATTATTGTTAAGGTTTGACACAAGTGACTCCATTGTTTTTGTTTTTGTTCTTGTTCTTCAGGACAGGGTTTCTCTGTGAAGCTCTGGCTGTCCTGGAACTTACTGTGTAGTTCTGGCTGCCTCGAACTCAGAGATTCACCTGCCTCTGCCTCCCCAGTGCTGGAATTAAAGGCATGCACCACCACCCAGTGAACAAAGCAACTCTTAACATAGATTTTCCAAAACCCCCTGACTGTTTCAGTGACAGTATGTAAAATTTTGGGAGGGATGTTTTTAAAAGTCCAGTAGTCAGCGGTTGTGTGGCCAGTGTAACAAAAAGACACGTTTTGTGAACTCACAGTCTCGTACACGCTGGATGGGAACTATACCAGCCCAAGCTAGTCATGAGCTGGCTAAAAACATTTTGTAAAAAAATGTATTTTATGTGTTTGCTTGCGTGAAAAAAAATTATTTTATCTGTTTTACATGCGTGCCAGGTGCCCTCAGAGTCCAGAAGAGGGCATCAGATGTCCTGTGACTGGAATTACAGATTCTTGTCAGCTGCTGTATGGGTGCTGGAAATTAACCTGGTCCTCTGGAAGAGCAAGCTCTTAGTCATAGAGCCATCTCTCTGCTCCAGTGAATATTTTTAAAAATCTTTTTCTACTGCACAAAAATTCAGCCTTTTAAGTGTTTGTTTATTTTTGTGTGTGTACATGTGGTGTGTATATATGTTCATATATGGGTGCATCCATGCTCATGGGTGTGTATGCATGTGGATGCATGACTCTGGCTGGGTCTCTTCTTGATTCTCTCTTTTGGTGAGGCAAGGCCTTCCACTATGGTCATTGCTCACCAATTCCAGCTAGTCTTGTTAGCAAACTTGTTCCTGAGATCCCTTGTTTCAATCTCCTGAGTTCTGGGATCACAGAACGTTGCTGTGCTTGCCTGGATTTTGTGCATGAGTTCTGAGGTCCAAATTTCCTTTATGTCCTGAGCCATCTTCCCAGCTGTCTTGAAGGTGTCCTAAGTATCCTAAGAACAATGCTGTGAATTTGGTAATAGAAGCAGAGACCCTACACTTCTCATTAATTGTTTGAAGCATTCCCAATAGTAATAATCCTTTTAGTTATGTTACTCCATCAGTATCATGTTAACATCCATTAGTTTCCATGGACTGTTGGTTCAATGATTTTTTTTTTTGTGATGTGCTCAAATCATGTTAGGTATGCATGGTACCCCAGGTCTGCCTCTAGCAACAGAAGAAACTAGACCATCAAATACTTTGGCTTCCCAGCTGCTGTAGTAGAACACAAAGAGGTTGTGAAGTTGGAGATAGTTTGCAGCCTGCCGCATATAATCTAAAAAGGAACTGTTAATCTTCCAAAAGCAATGAGATCAAAGTCAAGGCTCATGCAGCACTGACAGGATGGTTATTCTGGATATTGATCTGCAGGTGACTTGGATGAGAAGGCTGTTTCTCTCTTTTTCATTTACTAGCAAATACTGATAGCTCCTGTGTGTTAGGCACTTGAAGTAGCGATGCATATAGAGCAGTTGACAAGCAAATGGATCTGGTTCTTAGGTAGCTGAGAATCTAGCAGCAGTAATGCTGAAGCTAAAAGCTCTCAGGGAGCTGGAGAGGTGACTCAAGTTAAGAGATGATGTGGGAATGATTTCTTATTAATAAAGAAACTGCCTAGGCCCATTTCATAGGCCAACCCTTAGGTAGGCGGAGAAAACAGAACAGGATGCTGGGAGAAAGAAGTTGAGTCAGGGAGTCGCCATGGTTCCCGCACTCCAAGCAGATGCAGGTTAAGATCATTCCTGGTAAGCCGGCTCGTGGACTACATAAAATAATAAAAATGGATTAGATCAATATATAAGAGCTAGCCAATAAGAGGCTAAAACTAATGGGTCAGACAGTGATTAAAAAAATACAGTTTCCGGGGCTGGAGAGATGGCTCAGTGGTTAAGAGCATTGCCTGCTCTTCCAAAGGTCCTGAGTTCAATTCCCAGCAACCACATGGTGGCTCACAACCATCTGTAAAAAAATACAGTTTCCGTGTAATTATTTCGGGACATATGCTAAACTAGCCATGTGGGCGGCAGGGTGCTGGGGATGCAGCCCCGCCGCTCTTATTTCAACAAAGAGAGCTTGCTACACAGCCATGAGGATCTTAGTTTTGATCCCAGAATAACAAGCTGAACTTGATCTTGTGCATGTCTGTAAATCCAGTGTTGAAGGGGATAGAGATACTCCAGAGGGTTGCTGGGGAATGCTGACTACCAGCCCAGCGGAAAACTCTTGAGTTTCAGGTTTGGAGAAAGACTATGACTCAAAAGAATTAGGCAATGCCTCCATTCCCACACAGGCACGCCACACATGTACACAAGGGTACGCAACCAACATACACACACACACACACACACACACACACACACCTATCAGGAACTATAACTACAAATTGTTTGCAGGCTAGGGGTGCAGCTCAGTGGTAAGACATCTGCCTAGAATGTGTATGGACCTTGGCTCAACCCCCAGGACAGAAAAACGTTAGAAAGCCTGTATGATTTAGTTATGGGTTTAGAAAATTCTCTCCGAGGAGGCGAACTTTAAGCCAGCTTTTGTCAAAAATGTTAACACACTCACCAGGTGAAGAGCAGTAGGCAGTTGGTGAGGCAAGAAGAGCATTCTGGGCAAAGGAACAGTGTTGTTCAAAGACCCAGGGACAAGAGGAAACAGGTAGCAAGGCTGGGCAGGTGGCGTCTGGAAACTGGCAGTCCCAGAGAGTTACTTTGGGCTTTTGATAAAATAGGAGGCCACCAAGGCAGGTATAAGACCATGCTGGCTCCTGGGGCCGGGATAATTTGAGAAGGTCAGTAATGAGTTGACTGGAGAAGTTTCACAAGAGCCAGTGGTGGCTTAGATTCCAGTTACAAGGTGGAGAGAAGTGGATGGAGCCCAAGTATTTCCTGCAAGTAGAATCATGAGTATTGGTAAGGGAATTGGAGGTTGAAAATGAGAAAGAAGGAGATGCCAAGAATGAAACCCTGGATTCAGGGTAGATGGAGGTGCCATTTTCGAAACAGACTACAGAGAGAAACGCTTATGGGGGGAGAGTAACCATTCCTATTCATTTATGACACACGTGGAGGTCAGAGGACAACTTTAGGAATCAGTTCTCAATGCACTCTGGGTTTGGGGATCTCACTTAGGTCCTGGGCCTAGTGCAGCAAATGCTTTTAAACCCCGAGCCATTTTGCTGCCCCAAGTGTTCTCTTTAAAAGGCAAAGTTTGAGAGATTCAAAAGGTGGCAGCAAAGCTGGAGTTATATGGTGTGGCCCTGATGCTTAGGAGAGAGAATCTGATTATAAAAAGATCATTTGTAGGAGGTATATTTGTTTATAGGTAGGCTGACCTGAAATTTACTGTGTAGTCCAGGCTGGTCTCAATCCCATGATCCTGTTTCAGCCTCTCTAATGCCCAGATTACATGAATAAGCCACCATGACTGCCTGGTGATATTAAAGCTGTGGAAATTGATAGAACATGCGGGTAGTGGGTGTTTATACAGTGAGGAGGGATGAGGGCTTATACAGATCCTGGAGGACCTCCACTATCCAGAGGTCAGGAAATGGAGGAGAAGCCAGCAAGGTAAACTGAGAAAGGTAGAAAGAAAATGTTCAGAGATGTACGACAGTAGGAACGGTATGGTGGTGTGTTGGCATGGATGACCAAACATGAGGTTTCTGTGGGTCAGACACAGTGAAAATCATAGGGTTTGTTGAATTGGGCAGCATGAAAGTAACCAAAGATTAGATTAATTCTGGAAAATACATGAAGGAGCTAGAAGTGACTGGGCAGTGGTGGTACACACCTTTAATCCCAGCACTCAGGAGGCAGAGGCAGGCGGATTTCTGTGAGCCCAACCTGGCCTACAGAGCAATTTCTAGGACAACCAGGGCTACACAGAGAAACCTTGTCTCAACCCCCACCCCAAAGAAGCTAGAAATGATGAATGAACATTAGAAATTATAGGTTAGTACCCCACTGCAAAGAAAAGACATTTCTGAGGGTGAAGAAAAGAGGATCAATCATGGAACTTTTGTGTGTCCATGTGTGTGTTATTAAATATGCACATATAGCCGGGTGGTGGTGGCCACGCCTTTAATCCCAGCACTCAGGAGGCAGAGGCAGGCGGATCTCTGTGAGTTCGAGACCAGCTTGGTCTACAAGAGCTAGTTCCAGGATAGGCTCCAAAACCACAGAGAAACCCTGTCTCGAAAAAACCAAAAAAATAAAAATAAATAAATATGCACATATATGTGAGTGAGTGAGTGTGTGTAAGCTAGGGCACAACCTCAGCTGTTGTTCCTCAGGGACTGTTCACCTCATTGGTCTACAGCTTACCAAGCAGGCTCTGCTAGTCTTCCGGTTCAGGGATCAGCCCTGCAATGTGCCCACCTTTTCTATAGGTTCCAGGCATTGAGCTCGTGCCCACATGCTTGCACAGAAACACTTTACTGACTGGCTTTTCCACTAGACGAAGCACAACATCTTAAATGATTATGAAACTCTTAATTTCCTTGGGAGACATTTGTCAGTTTGGATAACTAAGAAACTTAAGCTTGGGGCTGGAGCAATGGCTCGTGGTTAATAGCACATGGTATTCTTCCAGAGGGTCAGAGTTTGAGTCCGGGCACCCGTGTTAGCTGCCTGTGACGTAGCTGCTGAGGATTCTCAGGAACATTGCTGTCGGATACTAACGCTTCCTCACCAAAGCTGAAGAAGCAGTAGAAAGAAAACCTGAAAACACAGTATCACCTCCAAAAACAGAGATCAGTTTTTTTAAAAAAACAAGATAATTGGGCTGGTTAGCTTTAACTGTCAGCTTGGCGTAACCTAGAATCAACTAGAGAGAAATTCCCTTTCTGAAAAGTGTAGTTTTATCAGTTTCAATTATGTGAATGCATGTGTGTGCAGGTGCCCAGAGGGCAGAGGTCCTGAATCATTGTGGTTTTGAGCTGGAAATCAGCCTCAGACCCTGGGAGAGCAGCACAGCAGCCGCCCTCCTCCTCCTTGGGAAGAAATTCTGAATGGGGAACTTTCTTGACTGGGTTGCCTTGTGGGTGTGCTTGTAGGGGGCTGTCTTGACCATTCATTGACTCAGGAAGACCCAGCCCATTGTGGGTATGACCATCCCTAAGCAAGGGGCCTTGAACTTTATAATAGGAGGAAGATGGATGACAGCGGCAAGCATGGGCATACTCATTCTCACTGTTCTTGACTGTGAATGGAGTGTGGCTAGCGTTGAAAGGTTTTCTCTCCTTCCCTGTAACTGACTGTAACCTGGAACTGTAAACCAAATGAACCCCTTTACCTCTAAGTTGTTTTATTGGGGGGGGGGTTGGGTCAGTAACAAGAGTGAAACTGGATCAGTAATGCTTCTAGTAACAAAAAGTAAGTATTTGTAAAATATTACTTCAGCTGGGGCTCCAGCTTAGCAGTAGAGTGCAAGGCCCCAGGTTTCATCCCCAGTACCTCAAGAATAAATGAAGGGCACTTCAGTGGTGCTTAAACTGCAGACTGCACACACCTGAAGTAAGAATGGACAAGTGGCAGAGCTGGCATCACCCAGGAACAAGCACAGATCCGGAGTACCGGGAGAATGGGGAGGTTTATCGTGTTATCTAAATGATGAGGACCAAGAGAATGTCGGGAAGAACATATTCCAAGCATAGGCGTAGGAATCTTCTAGAAGCCATGAAATCAAAAGGACTTATACTCTGATGCAGGAATTCCAGCGTGCCCTTATAGGATCAGCAGGTTTACCTTGCACACACAGCAGTTTCGGAACTGCCGGACAGTGAGGCCGGAGATTTGGGTGTGACAGAAGACGAAAGGGCCATAGTTGGGCTTGATAGGAATTTTCAGTAGGCGCCAAGAAATCGGCGCTACAGTGACACCAGGGCCTGGTGGGAGCGCCACTACTGTGGGTCTAGCTGGAGCATCCTTTGGAACCTGCATGAGGATACAGGATCATGCACTTTTTCCCTAAAACGTGGTTTCTCACTACCGGGCGTGACTAGGCGTGCGTGGCTCTTCCTGAAGCCCCCCAGCGCGAGAATTCCCTCCAATCTCGAGAGAGCGGCAGCGGCAGCGGCCGGTGCGCGTGCGTGCGCCGTCGGTTCTGGAACGCGACCGCTGAGGAGCCCGGCGCCATGTTGGCCCGGAGGGGTACCAGGGGAAGCGCTTGAGGCGGCGGGCTCGGAGCGGAGCGGGGGCCGACAGGTCCGGCCGGCAGGAGCCCGCCCCTCGCGCCTTCGGATCATGAGCCGAGCAGAGGCCATCGAGGTCGCGGTTGCGGGGCAGGTGCCCTGGCGGCACGGGAGCTAGAGATGATGCCATTTACGGTGACCACCCAAGGAGCACAACAGCCGGCTCCCGCCCCGAAACAGTACGGCATATCGTCCCCCATCAGCCTGGCCGCCCCCAAGGACACAGACCTCGAACTCACCCAGAAGCTGATCGAGACCCTCCAGCCCTTCGGGGTGTTTGAAGAGGAAGAGGAACTGCAGCGCAGGATTTTAATTTTGCAGAAATTAAATAATCTGGTGAAGGAATGGATCCGAGAAATCAGTGAAAGCAGGAATCTTCCACAAGCTGTAATTGAGAATGTTGGGGGGAAAATTTTTACGTTTGGTTCTTACCGACTAGGAGTACACACGAAAGGTGCCGATATCGATGCATTGTGCGTTGCACCAAGACATGTGGATCGAAATGACTTTTTCACCTCCTTCTATGACAAATTGAAACTACAGGAAGAAGTAAAAGACTTAAGAGCTGTTGAAGAGGCCTTTGTGCCTGTTATCAAACTGTGTTTTGATGGAATAGAGATTGATATTTTGTTCGCAAGATTAGCATTGCAGACTATTCCGGAAGATTTGGACCTACGAGATGATAGTCTGCTTAAAAATTTAGATATTAGGTGCATAAGAAGCCTTAATGGTTGCCGGGTAACTGATGAAATTTTACATCTAGTACCAAACATTGACAGCTTCAGGTTAACACTGAGAGCCATCAAATTATGGGCCAAATGCCACAATATCTATTCCAATATATTGGGTTTTCTTGGAGGTGTTTCCTGGGCTATGCTAGTAGCAAGAACTTGCCAGCTTTATCCAAATGCAATAGCATCCACTCTAGTACGTAAATTTTTCTTGGTGTTTTCTGAGTGGGAATGGCCAAATCCAGTGTTGTTAAAAGAACCAGAAGAACGAAATCTTAACTTGCCTGTGTGGGACCCAAGAGTGAATCCCAGTGACAGGTACCATCTCATGCCTATAATTACACCAGCATACCCACAACAGAACTCCACATACAATGTGTCTGTTTCAACTCGGATGGTCATGATTGAGGAGTTTAAGCAAGGGCTCGCCATCACACATGAAATTTTGCTGAATAAAGCAGAATGGTCCAAACTTTTTGAAGCTCCAAGCTTTTTTCAAAAATACAAGCATTATATTGTACTTCTGGCAAGTGCACCAACAGAAAAACAACATTTAGAGTGGGTGGGCTTGGTGGAATCAAAGATCCGAATCCTGGTAGGGAGTCTGGAAAAAAATGAATTCATTACTCTGGCACATGTGAATCCCCAGTCATTCCCAGCACCAAAAGAAAATGTTGACAAGGAAGAATTTCGTACCATGTGGGTGATTGGGTTAGTGTTGAAGAAGCCAGAAAATTCTGAAATTCTCAGTATTGATCTCACCTATGATATTCAGTCTTTCACAGATACAGTTTACAGACAAGCAATAAATAGCAAGATGTTTGAGATGGATATGAAAATTGCTGCAATGCATTTAAGAAGAAAGGAACTTCATCAGCTACTTCCAAATCATGTTCTTCAGAAAAAGGAAACACATTTAACAGAAAGTGTAAGATTGACAGCTGGGAGTGACAGCAGCCTTCTCTTGTCTGTGGACAGTGAAAACGGCATATCTGCACCTTCACCTACTGGTACTATAAAGACAGGCCCACTGACTGGAAACCCTCAGGGCAGGCACAGTCCTGTTCTGGCTGTTATGACAGCATCAGTGACCAACATACAGTTTCCTGAAGTTTCCTTGCAGCATGTGAGTCCCATTGAAAGCTCCGGAATTGCCCTGGGTGAAAGCATTCCTCCAATTCCCTCACCGCCTACCATTTCTCCACCACCTAAACCTACAATGACCAGAGTGGTTTCTTCAACACATCTGGTAAACCATCCGTCTAGACCTTCAGGAAATACAGCAACGAACATACCCAATCCTATACTGGGAATCTAGAAGACATTCTCACCCGATAAGAAGAAAGGAACAAGAAACCCAACAGAAGGGAAGAAACCAGATAGACAAGTGCAGCTCAGACAGCAGCTTCTCTGTTGGCCTCTCAGGAACCACCTGGGAACAGATAAGCCCAATATCCCTGTTTTTCCTAGAGATCCTATTCCTTTTATTGAGAGTTCAATAAAACAGATCAAATGGATAGAAACTGCCTCAAAGGCCCTTACACAAATTCTTGCAAATTCATCTTGTTGCTTTCAGATGTTAAAGGAAAATGAGGGAACCAGTCTAGATGTGACTCAAAATAGATTCATACTCGGTAACTTTCTTTCCTGGCCTCATCTTGAATCGAATTCCAGATTAGCATTCAAAATCAGAAATACTTTTACACATGCCTCAGATTGTCAACATGTCACTAGCAGTTCTAATTTCAAAGGACTGCTATTCAAAAAGAGAAAAATCCCGTCTAGCTGTATTTATTTCTATCCATGACTGACATTAGTATTGGATTTATGTTTGGTCCAACATAAACTATCAGAACCCCTCATTTTAGTGATGCACTTTATGGTAATTTTTCCATTAGGAGTAGAACTAATTTTTGACTTTCCATTTTGATGAATTTTCATGTTTTTTTTTCCTCCCTGAAAAGGTTTCTTTACTAATCTTAAAAATGCATGCTGTTTTTGTAGTAATATATCTCAGTTCTCAGAAGGTGGCTGCACCTTTAAAATGGAATGTCAACTCCTTGGGCATTTATTTGACAACAAAACCATAATTACTAAGTATTTGGTTTCTGTGAGACATGATCAAGAAATGGTATATGAGTTTTATCTAGAATTTTTGGGAGAATGTGTAATCAGGGATGAGGTATTTCCTCAGTTCCACATTCTTTTGTCCTTAATCATTTGTCCTCAAACAAAAAACCTTTTGCCTTCATCCTCTTATTTTTGCAATAAGCATGTATGCATGTTATATCTTAAAAATCCAGAATATTAATAACCAAACCATGATGTGAATCCAAAAGTTCTGTGACCATATGGCTCAAAACACCAGATTCTGAATCCATGGCTAATATCTCAGGAAAACTTGGGTCAGTGTTCTGTCTGAAACATACTGCTGATTGCTGTCTCTTGATCACCAGAGATGTGAGATTTTCTGTATCACAGAACATCTTCACTGGAAGAAAACTGGTTTCCAGTTTTAAATATGTAGGCAAAAAAGGCATTTTTACTCCAAGAACCTTAAGCTATGTTTTATTTCTTAATGCAGTACCAGAATTTATCAGATTGTGTGTGTACAGTCATACAGAATAATTTTCACAAAGCACTCGACACCTAGTCAGCTTTCTACTCTTTCCAAATATTAGGAATACACAAAGTTAAAAGGCTGATTCTCAATAAAGCAACAGAATCCCCATAAGTAGGAACCATGAGGACCAATGGCTATTGTTGAGTGATAGCTTAATCTTCTTAATCTAGACACAGCAAACAGATTCTCCAGGCAGCCAGATTTGTTTCTTCCCATCCCTCTAAGACTTTGTTCTGCCCATGTTCTCCCATGTCAAACCAAAATTGTTTACCCTAGAATATTCTGGAATTGTCTTTCTAGAATAATTTTCAGTGTTGGAATATAGTCTTTTCCCTTTTAAACTATGCAGTGATTGAGACCTTCTGATACCTCAACTACCGAATCTCTTTCACACCTTCGCCCTGTGCGAGTTCACCTTGCCCTCCCACCAGCATAATAAGACCAGTGAAAAGCACAAGGCTTCACATTTCAGATAGCCATGCCATGGTGTCTGGTTGAGATTGCCAGGCACAAATTTTGTCTCCTCATTTTGTTTACACATTGGAAAAATTTGTTTATTAAATGTTTTGTGTAACTATATCTCTCCTTTTTAAAACCAAGCTGGAAACTTGGGACTTTCAAAGTCTAGTTTTTATTACGTGAATACCAGACTATTTTTTCATGTGATGTGCGTAGTGTCTCCTGCCTGGAGTTTGCTGTTATGTGGTATCTGTACTCCTTGTATTTTCGAGCACTATTTTGAAAGCAGATAATGTATTTCTCCATTACAAACACAATAAAAATAAATGCCAAACAACCTGGAACTATAACACTGACCAAATGTTTAAGTCTGATGTAAGAATTCAGATGTTCTCCTTTATTTTTATTTTTGCTTTTTTATAGGTCTGGGGATGGAACCCAAGGCCGTGTATGCACAACGCTAGTGCTCTACCATTGAGCTGTGTCCCCGGGCCCAGAACTTCTTCACTGTTCTGAAGGAGGTGGTGGGGCTGGTGACTTTTCCGACTTTATGGAGAGCTCAGGGTGTAGTCCCTGTGGAGGACACGCAAGGGTTCAAATGTCAACTCAGGAAAAACTTTCAAAGGGAAGACGGGAAGTGAGGCATGGTGGTAATGCCTGTAAGTACAGCCCTTGAGGTGGTGAGGAAGATGATGACTGGAGCTTGGGAGTTGGGGACCTGTCTGTTTATTGAGACCTGAAGGAGTGTGATGAGGGGTCGGGGATAGACCGCATAAGTGGATGTTGTCATGGAGGAGGAGCCACAGCTGCATAAGTGAAGATTGTCAGCGTGGAGGAGAGGAGTATCTAGGAGGAGGAGGAGCTGCAGCCAAATGGAGATGATCATCAGTACGGGGTGGGGGAACCGTTGCTGAGGTTGAAGAACTGTGCTCAGAATGTGAGGACATGAAAATTTAAACATGAACTGCAAGTGAGAAGAAACTGGCATGGTGACAGGGACAGCCAAAATTATGTTGGAAGAGACCATGATAGGAAAGTGGGGTGCTTTATGACATGCTTTCCCCAGATTTCTTAGCCCCAAAGGAAAATAGCAAACAAAACTTAACAGATTTCAAAGTATGCCATTATTGCACATCATTTAAAATCAGTGTTTAATTAAAACCAAGCCTGTGGGCAGCCTAGTGTCATGGCTTCTGAACTTTTCCTCGGAAGGGCTGGTAGTGAATAGTTCCAGCTTTGGGAAGCCGTATGGTCTCTGTCACAACCACTTAACTGCCCTGCAGAGCGAAGAGACCGCTAACACAGCAGCAGATGGCTTGGGCTGGATTTATCACTATCCCTATCCCCAGCAAGTTCGTCACGATAATCCGATGAATAAGATAGACCCCTCTTATTCAACAACTGGCCAATGCACACCATCCTCAGGTAACTACTGGACATGTGTAAAACTCCGTGATAAGTCAGAAAGTAAGAGTCAACCTGCTTCTAAATATTTTTTTTTTTTTTTTTTTTTTTTTTTGGTTTTTCGAGACAGGGTTTCTCTGTGGTTTTGGAGCCTGTCCTGGAACTAGCTCTTGTAGACCAGGCTGGTCTCGAACTCACAGAGATCCGCCTGCCTCTGCCTCCCAAGTGCTGGGATTAAAGGCGTGCGCCACCACCGCCCGTCTCTGCTTCTAAATATTAACATATGACTACGGTATTATAAGTTAGAAATCAGTAATTAGCCAGGTCTGGCAAGGTGGCTCAGAAGGTAAAGGCACTTGCTGTCAAAGCCTGATGATTCTTGTTCGATCCCTGGAATCTACTGTGGAAACAGAGATCAGACTCCCTCTGTATCTGTGTTCTAACTGGTTCAAGTGTACACACATTCACACACACATCTCTCTCTCTACCTACCCCAGACACACACACAAATATGAAAAAAATTAAAGCAGGTGTGGTGATGTATGCCTCTGATCCCCACACTCAAGGTGAAGATAGGAGGATCCAGATTTCAAGGCCAGCTTGGGCTACAGACTGAGCTCTTCTCAATAAACAGCTACAATAGACAATAGCAGCATGGGCATTTCACTGAAGGCCCACACATGAAGTTCTACTTTTTTTTTACTCTCAGAGATCTCGGCATCACAATGTGGGGGCTGATATGCTTCATCTTGGTGATTGATCCAAGGACTCTACACACCCTCTTGTTATCAGCAGTGAGCTATTAAAAAACAGTACTTTCCTTTAAATGGCGTAGTGTCAGAAAAGTCCAAGACTCTTGTCTGATAGTAACCAAGAGACAAGACTCTTGATAGGTGATAGCCAAGCTAGAAACAATGCGCAGAACAGCCAGTGGGGAAGAACTAGGGAGTCCACCTTCTCAGAGTAAGAACCGAAATATATGACATCAAACAAGTCATGGCTTCGTGCACTCCTGTGAAGATAAAGATGGATGGTCATGCTGAGGAAGAAAGCAAATCCTCCCACAATATGTAAAGTGTGATGTGATTTATGTAAGGTTTAAATACGGTGTAAAGCAGAAGAACTCAGAGTTTCACCGTGTAACACGACTGGTGCCTTGGTTCTTCCCCAGAATCCCAACACTCAGGAAGCTGAAGCAAAAGATCCCAAAAGATTCCAAGCTCAAAGCCAGCCTGGGCAGTTTTAGCAAGCTGCAGGGCACACCTTACCCAGACCCTGTCTCAAAACAGACCAAAGATCAAATTGTAGTCATTTCTTTCTGCTTGCTGTGATAAAATACCTTACAAAGCAATCCAAGGGAGAAAAGGGATATTTTGGCTTCCGGTTCAAAAGGAAGGCATGGAGGCAGGAGCAGGAGGCAGGTAAGACAACTTTCATCGGCAGAAAATAGAGACCTGTGAATGTAAACTGCTACTTGGCTCCCTTTCTCCATGTCTACAGTCCAGGATCTCAGCCAGGGAATGGTGCCGCCCACAGTGGGCAGGTCTTCCCACCTCGCTTAACACAAGATCAGGGGCCCATCTTCCAGGTGACACACAGTGACCATCAGAGGTTTTAGTGCAATTAAAAATGTCAGTAAAACTTGAGCTGGTTGC
>NW_004949125.1:2298491-2301701 GCF_000317375.1 Microtus ochrogaster | reverse complement strand
CTCGAACTCACAGAGATCTGCCTGCCTCTGCCTCCCGAGTGCTGGGATTAAAGGCGTGCGCCACCACCGCCCGGCTGGTTTTGTTGTGTTTTAATCTCAGGAGTTGCGAACACCCCCTTGTGTGGAATGGTTTGTGGTTAGAGATGCAGCTCTTGAAGGTGCTGCTTTGCAGGCCCTTTGCAGATGAGCTAAGAGGGGCGTCAGCTCTTGAAGGTGCTGCTTTGCAGGCCCTTTGGAGATGAGCTAAGAGGAGCGGCAGGCCAGGGAATCAATCACTGGAGTTGATACAGGTCTGGATCTCTTCACATACTAGGTGCTACATCCAGGACTGCTCTGGTGGATCCCCCAACCCCAGAGCCCTAGGCTGTTCCTGCTTCAGACCCACGTCCCTGGTTCACGCCCTTCCTCTTCAGGTTGCTAAGGGCAGGGTGATTTGGGGAAAGGCCAGAGATCTCCATGTATTAGTTAAGGAAGAGTTTATTTGGGCTCTCAAGTGCAGGGACAGTCCATTATGGCAGGGTGGTTATGACAATGAGAGAAGACCTAACTGTGGCAGCAGGAACAGGAGGCAGCTGCTCACCTTGTATTCAGTCAGGAAGCAGAGAGAGATGAATGTCGGCGCTCGGCTTGCTCTCTCCTTTTTACCCAGCCCTGGAGTAGAGTTGCCCTTATCTGAGGTAGGCCTTTCCTGCTCAGTTAAACATCTTGGGGATCTCCCTCACAGACTCAGAAGTGTGTCTCTTAGGTGGCTCCGAATCCAGCTGCAGTGAAGCTTAACCATCACTCTCTCCACTCGGGTGTCCCCCTCCCCCCAAGCATATCCCAGCCCCCTCCCCCCAAGCATATCCCAGCAAGAGTGTCCCTCATTCTTCATCAATTGGAACTTACACATGGCCAGCCTGACTGCACTAGGCACAGGAAAATGGTGTCCCCAGGAGTGCAGGGGTTATAGTGTAAGGAATGAGTGCTGAAAGGCATGACACCTTCTCCATGTCACAACACACAAAAGTTTGAAGTCCAAGAGCACTTTTAAATACAGCTTTCCCAAGGGCCCAGCATCTTCAGGCCTGTAGGGTCACTGTATTAATCCCCCACATTCTCAGAGTATTTGGCTTGCTTTCTGTTTTTGAAAGGCTCATCTAGGGCTTGCGGAGGGGCTCAGTGTGTAAAGTGCTTGCTGTGCAGACCCCTAGCACCCATGTAGAAGCTATGTGTTGACGACATGTGTCTAGAATCCTCCTGGGGCTCACTGGCTAGCAGTCTAACTGGATTAGTGAGCTCCGGGTTTAGCGAGAACCCATGTTTCAGAATATAAAAAGAGCTAGTGCCAGGACAGGCTCCAAAGCCACAGAGAAACCCTGTCTCGAAAAACAAAAACAAAAACAAAAAAAAAAAAGAGCAGCTGTGATGATTGCCTTCTGGCCTTCATTTGCACACGCGAGTATACACACACAGGCTCATGTGTTTGCTTGTGGCAATTATCACTCGGGTAATTTCTCTTTGAGTGAATCTAGTGTGAACTGACTAGCATTTATTATTCTGTGTGTGACGTGGTACATGTGGAGGTCAGACAGCTCTAGCTGGTTCTCTCCTTCCGCTCTGTGGGTTCAGGAGACTGAACTCAGGTCAGCAGGCTCGGCAGCAGGTCTCTTACCTGCTAACGCATCCCACCAGTCCATCAGGTGTATTTATAATGGAAGGACTCTCTTTTGCCATACGATTGACCACAATCATGAAATGACATCATCTTCTCAGGTCTCTCTCATATTCAAGGGTGGGGTCATTGGGTGACCACAATCCAACCCAGGACCCTAGTGATCCAGACCTGTGTTCCACATGCAAGATGCACCCACCCTACCTCAAGGTCATCCAGTACCATCAGTTTAAGCCCTAAATCTCACCATCCCTAAATCTCACCATCTTAATCAGTTTAATGAGATGTGGCTGAGGGCTCTGGGTAAAACCCATAAAGTGCAGTTCTTTGTTTTTTTGAGACAGAGTCCCTGTAGCTCTGGATGCCCTGGAACTTACTGTGTAGTCCAGGCTGGCCTCCACCTCACAGAGATCCTTCTGTCTCTACCTCCTGAGTGCTGGGATTAAAGGTGTGCACCCACACATTCAGCCCTTGAAGTGAAATTCTTAGGGAGTGCAGCAAATTCTCCAGCCCCTTTGGCACATTTTTTACCCTTCTGTGGACCTTCGAAATTCAAACTGCTTGCTCAATACCCCCACCCTGCAGTGGAAACAGACAGGCACAAGTAACTGTCAGCAAGGTCCAGGTGGGAGGTGGAACAGGTTTACGAGTCCCACGTGATTTTCAAATCCAGCTAGACAGACTCCAGTCATGGTTCTTGTGTGAAGTTTCCAGGGCTGGGGATAACCTCTTGACCTTGCCCTCTGCATCCCTCATGACAGCCACCCGGTGGGTCCTCCGTTCTATTCTGGGACACCCATCTTTTTTGGTGACAGATAGCATGTTTGTCAACCAGGATCCTGTCAGGTTCTGTTTATTGCGTACCCTCTGATCTGTTCAGTCCTGGCCATCTCCACTGATACAGTTTTCTCAAGAGCCATGGGATTTCCTGGGAATTCACTGCACTGCACAAACGCCACGCCCACACACATTTCTGAGCTCATTCCTTCTGTGTTTAGCCTCTACAAGCAAACAGTGCTCTTAAGTTTCCTTGAGTTCATCTGGTCTGAGAAAATCCGTGGGAACCCCTCCATCCCTTGAAAGAGTCTCCTGTGAGGTTGAGTACTCTGAAGTGCTTTATTTTTTAAGATTTAGTTATTCTTATTTTATATCTATAGATGTTTTGCCTGCGTGTACATGTACTACGTGAATGCCTGGTGCCAATTGAGACCAGAGGGGGTATCAGATCTCCTAGAGCTGGAGGTACAGGCAGTTGGAGTCATTTGATGTTTGGTGCTGGACACTGAACTCAGGTCCTCTGCAAGAGCAGCCAGTGCTCTTAACTGCTGAGCCGTCTCCAGCTCTGGCTGAGAACTGTGAAATGTTTGTTTACACATTTTTCTGTGTTGGATGGAGGTGGAATGTAGGGCCTTGTGCCTGCTGTAGCACTGACATTCATCCCTAGCCATGCCTTTGGTCTTTTTATGTTTCTCCAGTTTCATTACAGGCATGTCCACACCCTCACTGGGCTTCTCTGTGCCATATTTGTTTGGGACAGTCTTTTTTCTGATTTTGTC
>NW_004949125.1:2296706-2298070 GCF_000317375.1 Microtus ochrogaster | reverse complement strand
GGAAACCTGGTAGCACCTTTCACACTGTGCCTAGAAAGTTCCTCAGCTGTGCACTTGGGTCACCACTAACAAATCCACTTTCCACCACGGGCTCCCTTCCCTCTCTCTTCTTCTGCCTCCTCCCCTCCCCTTCCTCCCCTCCTTTCCCCCTTCTCATCCTTCCCTTTCCTTTTCTTAGCCCTATCCTTCCCTTTTCCCCTTCCTCTGCCTCTTCCCTCCCCCGTTTCCCTCCCTTTCTCATTTCCTCCTTCTCTGTCTCCCTTTCTCTTACTTTTTCTTCCTTTGGCTGCTGGGGATTAAACCTAGAGCCTCGCATACTCTCTCTGCCCCAAGCTGTGCTCCAGCTCTCAGGACTCAGTTCAGTGAGCCCCCGGCCTGGACCTGTGAAGGACTTCCTTCCTGCAGTTTCTGTCCCACCCCGTCACCCACACCCCCAGCCTTTACTGGTGGCATTGTTGGTCTCCATTTCTGAGGTCTGTTTGCTTTTCCCATTCTCAGAGCTACCAGCAAGATCTTCACTGTCCCATCTCCACTGACTGCCTGTCGGGTAAAGCAGGCCTTTCCTTTCCCGCTCCTCAAGCTTCTAGCCTCCACCGGACTTCCAGTACCCTCCTGCATGCAGGGTACTTGTTACAGATGCACGTGGTTTCTGCATACTAACATGTCTGTAATTATTCTTGATGGTGAAAACACCAGCTTGAGACTACATGTTCTTCCCTTGGTGGAGTCGGGGCACAGGCTCACCCCTGCCCCACCCAGGTCACACAGGGCCAGGTCAGTACAGGTGTTGGTGGGGGACTTAACTTTCCTGCTGTTTGGAGGCCTATGTCCATCTCTACTCATGGACTTTCTACATCTCTTTCTCTCTCCATCCTTCCCCTCACCTTCTTTATGGAGCTCCCGACTTCTCCCCTGCGACCTGCTGAAGAAACCCCCGCAGATAAGAACACATGTGACAAGGACCAGACTGTAGTCCACATTTTAAGATCCACAGATAAGTGGCCTTAATTTATTAGCAAAGCCTCCTCCTGTTCTCCACGACCCAGGAGTGACCTCAGCAGGGACATAAACCCCCTGAGGATGCTGCCAAGTGAGAATCCTGCCCCCTCCCACACCTCCCATGCCATATGTGGCTCTTTTTGTTGTTGTTATTGTTCAGAACCAACTGGGGCAGCATAGTGAGTTCTAAACCAGTCTGTGTTACAGAGCGAGGGAGTGAGAATAGAAGGAAATCTACTAAAATCTAAACATGGATTCACACATGGGTTTTACTCTGTGTTAGATAGTTTTGAGCTTACCCAAACTGGAGTCCAAAGTCTGTGTGTGTGTGTGTGTGTGTGTGTGTGTGTGTGTGTGTGTGTGTG
>NW_004949125.1:2283843-2296606 GCF_000317375.1 Microtus ochrogaster | reverse complement strand
AGACAGAGACAGAGACAAAGAGAGACACACACACCTGGGATGAATGTCCCAGGGCTTGCAGTTGCTCTGCCACTGAACACAAGCCAACCTTTAACTCAGTGAGTGCTCAACTATTGAGCCATGCCCACATCACCCTCCCTGGGAGATTCTAGGCAGGAGCTCCACCACTGAGCTCTTCTCAACACAGAGTCTCAGTGCCATACTCCATGAAGTGCCGACTTTCTGTGTTCCCCGGATCACTTGAGCTTTCCCCCGGTCCGTAAGCACAGGTTCTAGGAATGAGCAGTTGGAACCCTTGATTGTCTTCCTCTGCCTCACATGACCGCTGTGTTACAGATTTGTCAGGACCGACACCAGGTCAGCTGTTGCGTCACAGCTGCTGCCTAGCTCAAAGTGAACATGGGGTGCTTCCTAGTTTCAGAGGCAGGAGAGTGCACCTAGGAACCAAAGTAGATCCTGCCAGCGCGAACACTCACGGTGTCTCTCAGTATGTTGACAATCATGTCCTCTCAAAGCCTGTCACCTCCAGTCAGGTGTGCAGAGTTAAAGGAGTGCTTTCTCACTGCTGCTTAAGACCAGGGAAACAGAATCCCGGCTCCCTGCCAACCTTCTCTTCCCAGTTTGCCCTCCGCTGCGGCTGTGACATTCGACTGTGAGCTAGGTGTGTGTGTTTGGGTGTGCATGCTTGGGTGTGCATGTGGAGGTCAGAGGACAGCCTCAAGTGTTGTTCCTCAGGTGCCCCTGCCTTTTTTGTTGGTTTGTTCTGAGACAAGGTCTCTTGCTGGCCTATACCTTACCAGCTGGCAGTGAGCCCAGAGGCTCTCTCTGCCTGTCTCCGCCTTCCCAGTGTTGGGATTGCAAGCACTCACTTCCTTGGCCAGCACTTCATATTTGAGTTCTGGAAATTGAACTCAGCTCCTGTTCTTTCAGGGCAAGCCCTTTGCCACCTGAGCTGTTTCCTCAGCCTCCAGTGCACCTTCTAAAACGACCAGTGTAGTCCTGCCCCCTCTTGAGTTTTAAAGCTTCAGACGTTCTCTCGTTCTCTCGTGTATGAGCCGTTTGCACCTCCCCATCCAGTTACTTCCCTGTGCTCAGTGTCTCATGGCTTGAATTCAATTGCAGGGGTGGGGGATGTTTTTCAGTTGGTAGAGTGGTTTGCTCATCATGGAAGAAGTTCCGAGTTAGATTCCCCAGCACCACATCAATTGTGTGTGGTGGCAAAAGCCTGTGAACCCAGCACTTGGAAGGGAGGGGCAGGAGGATCAGGGTTCAAGGCCAGCCCCTCACACAGTAAGGTCAAGGCCGTTATACTCTCAAAGAGGGGCCAGAGCTGAGGCAGGTCTTGAGTTTAGGTCAGCCTGGGCTGCATAGTGAGACCCTGCCTCAAAATAACAAGCATGTCAGGGTTTTTGTTTGTATTTAATTCTTTATACACTGAAGATTGGAATATGCCAAGTGTGGTGGTGTGAATGAAAACGACCCCCATAGTTCATGTACTTAAATGTTTTGTTCCCAGTTGGTGGGCTGTTGAGGAAGAATTAGGAAATGTAGCTGTTTTGAAGGAGGTGTTCCACTGGGGTGGGCTTTGAGTTTCAAAAGCCCATGCCAGGCGTCTTGTTCTCTCCTGCCTGCACATCAGGATGTAAGCTCTCAGCTACTGCTCCAGCACCATGCACCCTCTGAAAGCATAGGCCAGCCCCTAGCTAAATGCTTCCTTGGTCATGGTGTCTCTTCACACCATGAAGAGTAACAGTAACATAAAAGAGTAACTAAGGCACCAAGGTTGATGTTTTTCTATTGTCTGAACTTTAGTTTTCTTTGTAATTGATGATGATCATTTTGGCCTCTCTGCTTTTTCTTGGCACTTAGCTCCAAGGAGAACCTAATTAATTAGTTAATTAATTAATTGAAACAGGGTCTTACTCTGTAGTCAGGGCTAGTCTCAAACTCATGACATTCCTCCTGCTTCAGCCTTCCAAATGCTGGGATTACATGTGTGAGTTGCACCATGCCTGGCAAATTGCTTGTCAGTAAGTCAGTGAGTTCTCTCTCTCTCCAAATTGTTCAGATACATCATCTTCTTTGTTTTAGATTTTTTTTTTGTGTGTGTGTGTGTGTGTGTGTGTGTGTGTGTTTTGTACCATGTATTTGCAGGTGCTCAAGGAGGCCAGAGATGCTGGAAGAAGCTAGAGTTTTACACGACTATAAGCCACCTGATGTGGAACTGGACTCAAGAACAAGTGCTTTTAACCACTGAGCCATCTCTGCAACTCCTGACACTATTTGTGTGTGTGTGGTTTCTAAAACAGATTGGTCTTGAACTCACAGAGACCTTCCTGCCTCTGCCTCCAGAGTTCTAGCCCCTCTGTAGCTCCTACACTGAGTATTTCATCAGTTGCAGCTTCTTGCAGCCTGTGTTCCTTGTTTCTGTCAGGCTGGGTCTGCCTTAGCAAAATGATACCTGCCATGTTTTTTTTTAAATATTTATTTATTTAGTATACAATATTCTGTCTGCTTGTATGCCTGCAGGCTAGAAGAGGGCACCAGATCTCATTTCAGATGGTTGTGAGCCACCATGTGGTTGCTGGGAATTGAACTCAGGACCTTTGGAAGAGCAGGCAATGCTCTTAACCACTGAGCCATCTCTCCAGCCCATACCTGCCGTGTTTTAAAAGCTTTTATGATGTGATATCTCCCCAGCTCACAAGGTATCTTTTACACCCTTAAAGTCGCCTGTATTTAGTATCTAATTAAAAGGCATTTCAGCATCTTCATAGACTTCTGCAGTCATCACCACAATCAGTAGCTGTTGCTCGGCTGATGGCAGTAGAGTCCTTTTCTACCTGGAGAGAAACTGAATAGATCAGGAGAAGCTCTTTTTTTTTTTTTTATAGCCCCGGGTCGAACCCGGGGCCGCAAGTGCGTTCGAAGTGTCAATGATCAATGTGTCCTGCAATTCACATTAATTCTCGCAGCTAGCTGTGTTCTTCATTGACGCACGAGCCGAGTGATCCACCGCTAAGAGTCGTACGAAGGAGAAGCTCTTCGAATGTTGGCAGTGCCAGGCCTTGGAGACCCCAAGGTCCGGCTCATTCCTATGTTGTGGTGACCCCAAACCACAAAATTACTTTGTTGCTACTCATAACTCTAATTTTGCTACTGTTATGAGTAATCATGTGAATATTTTTCAGAGATAGAGGTTTGACAGGGATTGCAACCCACAGGTTGAGAATCACTGCTCAGGATAGAGAATCAGAAGCCCAGACACTCCTGAACTGCTAGCAGTAGCAATGAGCAGCAGAGGACAACATAAGCTGGTTTCTGCTCCTGAATGGGCCTTGGGTGCTGGGACTTCAGTCCTCGACAAGGCTGATGGTACAACTTTAAAGCCTAGAGTGGCAGAGACCTTTGGGTCTTTGTCTTGTTGGCTTCCAGGAACTCTATGGTTATCAAGGCCTGCTATTTCTCACCTACCACCATGCCTGGCTTTTTTTTTTTTTTAACGTTGATTCTGGGGATGGAGCTCTGTGATCAAACCTATGTCTTCCTGCTTGCACAGCAGACCTGGAAATTAACTTCCTTCTGGACATTTTATATACATCGTATGACACTAAATGTGATTTTTTTGCATCTGACTTTTTTCACTCAGCTAACATATACACACACACACACACACACACACACATATGTGTAGTTACATTTATTTACTTACTTATGTGTGTGTATATGCTGCAGAGTGCATGTGGAGGTCAGAGGACAACCTGCAGGAATCTTTCTCTCCTTTCACTAGTCTGATCCTAGGGATCAAATTTTAGGTCATTGGGGTCATTAGGTCATTTAGGCAGTAAAGATCCCTACCCACTGAGCCACCTCACTGGTATTTTTGAGGCTTATCCATGAGCAAAAGGCACCATATTTGATTTCTTTTCATTGCTAGTGGTAGTCTATCATATGGATGTAGAGTTATTTCTTTGCTATTCACTAGTTGGTGGCCATTTGGTTGAAGAAGGATGCTTAAAAGAAATCCCACACTAGCTCAGAATTGACAATAATAGAGGGTTTTTTTTTAGGGGTAGACTCACAAATCACAATCCTCTGCTGGAATGGAGAACAGCAACCAAATCCCACAGCCAGAAAAGAGGCCAGATGTGTGCTTTACATCATCATAAATATATAAAAGGCCACGCCCAAGTGGGCAGGTAACTTAAAGGCTACTGGCAGTAGGAATTCCTACAGCATTTAGATTATTCCACCTTTTCCTTTTCACATGTGAGCTTTTGTGGTATGTGTGCATGTGTGTACGGGTGTGTTTGGACAGATGGTTCAGTGATTCAGAATGGCTGTCACTCGTGTAGGAGACCTGGGTTCTATTTCCAGCACCCACAAGTGGCTCTCAACCATCTGTAACTCCAGTTTGAGGGGATCCAATAACTTCTTCTGACCTCCAGGCATGCAAGTGGTGCACAGACTTTCATGCAGACAAACACTCGTGTACACCAAATAACTAAATCTCTAATGAAAGAAAGGAAGGGGTGAGGCTGGAGAGGTGCTCAGCCATAAAGAGCATTTTCTGCATTCTAGAATAAGAGCTTTGAGCCACTAAACCATCTTTCTAGCCCCTCAGTATACGTTTTCTTTTTCTTTTTTTTTTTTTTTTTTTGGTTTTTCGAGACAGGGTTTCTCTGTGGCTTTGGGGCCTGTCCTGGAACTAGCTCTGTAGACCAGGCTGGTCTCGAACTCACAGAGATCCGCCTGCCTCTGCCTCGCGAGTGTTGGGATTAAAGGCGTGCGCCACCACCGCCCGGCTCAGTATACGTTTTCTGTACAGTTTTCACCTTCTGTTAATCCAGTCCTCAAATGCTGTTGTGCTGGTTAGTTTGTCAGTTTGGCACAACATAGAGTCATGGGGGGCGGGATCTCATTGAGGGATTAGGTTGGTTTGTAGGAGGTTGTCTTAATTACCTTAATTGATGTGAAATCCAGCCCACTGTGGGTGGCACCATTCCCCAGGCGGTGAGTCCTGAGCTGTCTGTGTTAAGAGCAGAGGAAACACCGGGCGGTGATGGTGGCTGTGCACTCCTTTAATCCCAGCACTTGGGAGGCAGAGGCAGATGATCTCTTGAGTTTGAGGACAGCCTGTGTTGCCAGATATTTGAGCAAATTGTGTAAAGATGTATTCCTGTTTTACTTTGCCTGCCTAAGGCACCTGATGGATTTAATAAAGAGCTGAATGACCAATAGGTGAGGTTAGGTAGGATTTCCAGGCAGAGAGAGGAACTAGGGATGGATCTAGGCGCTCCAGGAAGATGCCAGCAAGATACAGAAGGAGTTGACATACAGAATTGAGGAGAGGTTAAATGTCACATGGCAGAAGGTAGATTAATAGAAACAGGCTGATGTAAGCTGTAAGAGCTAGTTGGGGACAGCCTAAGCTAAAGGCCAAGCTGTCATAGTTAATAATAAGTCTCTGTGTCGTTATCTGTGGTCCCCAAAAGCCTAGCAGAGTGAGTGCCAGAACAGCCAGAACTATGTTGTCAGACCATGTTTCAAAAAGACAAATTTAAACTGCGTTTATTACCTAGAGAAAGACTAATCGTGTATTAAGGAGGTTCTTATCACTATTCCTAAGTAATTCTTTAAAAAAGAAAAAAAGAAAAGAAAAACAAAAGTGTTCCTGGTTTTGCTTTGAGACAGTCTCATTCCTGTGCTGACCCTGAGCTCACAAGTAGCTGAGGATGACCTTGAACTTCTGGCCCCACTTCTACCTCCTCAGGGCTGGGACTACAGATCACTACACCCAGTATGTGCTGTGCTGGGGATGGAACTTGTACTTTCTGCATGCTAGGCAAGTTCTCTACCAATGGAGCCACATCCCCTGTTTATTTTTTTTTTCCTTCTTTTTTTAAAGATGTGTCTGGCCTTGAACTCACAGATCCTCATTTGCCTTTGCTCCCCTCCCCAAGTTATGGGATTAAAAGTGTGTATCGCCACACTTGGTTTTCCCTTTTTTTTTTTTTAAAGAGTCTTGCTGTGTCGCCTATACTGGCCTTGAACTCGCAGTCTCTCCGCCTTAGCCTCTTTCAGTCACGTGTCACCACTTGTGTCTGGAAAGGAGTTTAGTATGCATTTTAAATGATGTTTGCATCGAGAATTGCTTGCTCTACATGGGATAAAACCAGAGTCACTGAACATAGCAGACAATGAGGACTGCTTAGAAGTCAAGAACAGTGGCACTGAGGTTTGATCCTACTGCACCTACTGGCTTTGTGGGAGCCTAGGCTGTTTGGATGTTCACCTTACTAGACCTGGAAGGAGGTGGGAGGTCCTTGGACTCCCCACACACAGGGCAGGGAACAACCCGGTCTGCTCTTGGGCTGATGAGAGGGGGGAGTTGATTGGGGGAGGGGAGGATATGGGAGGCAGTGGCGGGGAAGAGACAGAAATCTTTAATAAATAAATAATAAAAAAAAAATAAAAAAAAAAAAGAGAATTGCTTGCTCTAGTGACAGAGCTCCACGATTTTGCTGACTTAGAAAAGGGTTTCCCAGCGACAGGGAGACTCCTCACAGATGACTCAGACCCAGGGATCCATAGCAGCTGTGGCTTACTGAAGTGTGTCCCCAGCTGGCACAAGCCACCCTTTAAAATAGACTCTTCCCCTCACGTTAGAAAAACCCCAGCGCCGGAATGCTGCACCGCGCATCCACCATTGTGGTAGCCTCATCTGAGTTCAGGGCGTTGGGCAGGGAATACTGACGGACTTCCTGGTTGTGCTGTTTCTAACCATGGAGCCAGGGAAGGATGGGCAAACAGGACCAGGGGAGAGACTACAGAATGCCATGATGAGGGAAGCAAGTGACGTTCAGGAAGAGCTGTGTTGTGCTTTCCAGGGCACTCGCTCTGACGACAGTGCCCAGCTCTTGTTAGTGCTGGCCCAGTCCTGCTTCCCACATCTCTACTGAGAGAGACACATTAGCCAGCAGCTTCTGTGGAAGGGAAAGCGGCCAGGCAGCCACAGGATGGATGATCCAGAGAGGCCAGGAGTAGCTCTCCTAGGGTCTTTCCTTGGGGGTACCCTGGTGTCACATCACCATCCCAGCTGTACTTGGCACCCTTCTGTTTCATCCGGAGTTCCGGTATCAGAGGTACTGTTTCCTCCCACTCCTGGCTGCTTACTCAGGTGTTTCCTCTGGGAGACCTGCAGAGCTATTTGGGTAGATGTCCCCTGGACACTTTTGCTCATGGACACACGACCTTATGGAACACTGGGTCCTGGATCTGGGAAGTCATAGATTAGCAAATGCCAGGTTGGGGGCAAGGAGGGTCTCTAAGCATGTCCTTGTGTGGAAAAAAACAAACAAACAAACAAACAAACAAACAAACAAACAAACAAGGTTTCTGAATACCCTGAAGGGGAACACACCAAGAGCCTGAGCATTTATCAGGTAGAACGGTGGAAGTGTTTTTGTGGAACAGCAGAGGTCTCTGAACTTGAGGGGGAAGGCCTCTTTGTGTGTGAGATAGAATCTCACTGTGGCCCTGTTTGACCTGGAACACTCTATGTAGACCAGGCTAACCTTGAACCCTTAGGGATCTGCCTGCCTCTGCTTCCTGAGTGCTGGGATTAAAGACCTGTACTATCACACCCATCTGAAAAAAATCTTTACATTTATTCGAAGTTATTTATTTACTTACCTACTTGTGTGTTTGTATTCCCACTCAGGCACCTGCATGGCAACATGTAGAGGTAGAAGGACAGCTTGTGAGAGTGTGTTCTTCCTTCCCACCTGTGGGTCCCGGGGAGCAAACTCAGATTGTTAGGCTTGGTGTGGCAATTGTGTTTACCCGCCAACCCATCTATCTCCCTGCCCAGGCTTATGCTGTGAACACTTGTTTCCAAAGGTGGCTCTGTTTTCAAGACTGGAAGCTTTAGGAGGCAGGGCTCTGTGGAGGAAGGCCAGTAGGGGCAGGCCTTTGGAGTTAGACCTGCTTCCGGCTCTGGCCTGTTCTTGCTGCTTTCTGCTCCTCAGCCTCGTGAACTGCTTCTGCCCCCTGTCCCCATCACCAAGGACGGAGCTGCTTACGTATCGTACTCCACCCATCATTGATTTCCCAGCCACAGTTTATTGCAGACCTCGGTCAGATGTGGCAGTGACTGATAACCCCAGGTTTCCCTGAGATCTACTGAGTCAGGGCCTCTGATTGCCATGAACTCAGCCACACTAGAGCAGAGGTGTGGTCCTCAGGAGATGAGAGCCTTGGCTAGACATCACTGCGACAGAAGAGGGGAACAGGTGTCTGTATTCCTTTGTCTCCATCCTCTTTGACACATAGCAAGGCCTGGCATGGTTACCTGGGACGAGTAGTTTTCCATTCAGAATTGCCCTCCTGTGAAAGGCTTGAGCCTCTAGCCATGTGACTTACCTAGAGAGAGGATGTGGAAGATGGTGGCTTCCTCTGAGGCATTTCTCACTGTTTCCCTCACATTGGCAAAGTCCCCTGGTTGGCTGTAGGTGGCACCTGGAGTAACCTTGTTCTTGGCCAAGACTCCAGCTGTGTATGGCCCTAGGACATATGCCCATTTGGCTGCCAACTCCCAGAGCTCCTCCTAGGTCATGTGACCCCAGTTCTGAGCCCCTCCCCAGCTTCAGGGTGTGTCCAGCCATGATACCCAGCAATGCTGTCCATCGCTTCAGGATTGACTTGTGAGATATACTAGCCTACTGGCCGCTGCTGGCCTTCAGCCCAGAGGCCACATGGGGAGGTGACTGGTCAGGGGTGCACTTTGAGTTGATGTGTAAGTGCTGAAGCTCATGGGTCCACCCAGGGTGCTGTGACCACAGCCGTTTCTAAGAATTCAGGGACTCACAGGTCCTCAGAACTGGTTTCCCCGGCCCTATGGTTTGGGCCCTTGCCTTCGTGCACTTGTCTGGAGGAGGGAAAAATAAAGTCCCATACAAGTGAGAGACCTTTAGAACAGTAAATTCCATGATGCCCATTTGAAGAAAGGCCTTTAAGAGTAAAGAAACTCAACCAGGCATGATGCTCAGGCCTGTGATTCCAATCTTCAGGAGAGTGAGGCAGGAAAATTATGAGTTCTGGTCTGACCTGATCTATGTAATAAGACCCTGTCTCAGAAAACCAAAAACTAAAAAGAAAAGCATAGGGAATTAGGTGAATTTACTGACACCTTGGTATCTGCCACATTTGTTTAGAATTATTAAAGATGAAATAAGAAAGCCATGCAGAGAGGTATGGGTTTGTAATTCTGGTGCTAGAGAGGCAGTCAGAGAGATCATATAACTGTCCTCAAAGTAAGATAGGGGCTGAGGAGATGGTCCAGCATGAGGACCTAAATTCAATCTCCGGGATCCCTATTGGAAAAAAAAAAGCCAGTTATGGGGGCATGTGCCTGTCATCCCAGTGCTGGGAAGGCAGAAATAGGAGGATCCCATCACTTGCTGGCCAGACTGCCTACCCTGTTTGACAAGTTACAAGCTCCTGAGAAGTTCTGTTTAAAAGCAAGCAGGCAAACAAACAAACAATCCCCCAAAACTAACAAGGTAGGACCAATGAGATGCTCAGTGGATAAAGGTGCTTGTTACCATGCCTGATGACCTGAGTTGGATCTCTGGGGCCCACATGAAGAAGGAGAAAACTTGCTTCACAAAGCCAAAGTCCTGATCTCCATGTTCGTGTGCATGTACACATGCATACACACGTACACATCACACCACCAAAATACATAAACAAGTAAATAAATAAAAAGTGTTATGGACACCCTGTTTCTTCGAAAAACAAACAAAACAAAACAAAGCATGTGTCTTATCACATTACACAAGGCTTCCTATTAAGTCCAACATGCCCATTACAGCATTCATTTCCATCCGACCCATGAGCTGTGAGTCCCCTGGGGCCTTTCCTGTATTGAATGATGACCTGTGTGCACTTCTTCAAAAAACCAGGAACCATATCTGGTTCACAAGACTTGTAAACTGCAAGCCCGTGGTATTGAGCAAAACGCCGTCTCTCCTGCCAGATGCTCTTTCCACCATACCCTGGAGCGTCATCTGCAGTGTCTGCACACTGAGTCCGAGCTCCCTTTGGGAGGGCTGGTGCAGAGTGCATGTCCTTGTCCCATAGCAGACGACAGAGGAGGAGAGAGGCGTGAGATTGCTGCTGAAGCTGTGAGCTGCTGGCTTTGCTGGTCTCCATGGTGTACGCTGCTGCAGTGGCTGCTGCATGGCCTTACCTGTCCAGGCTCCTGCATGCTTCCTGGTGAAGTTGGGCACACATCCAACCACTGCCACCCAGAACGAAAGCCTCGCCTGTCATTCCTAGTCCCAGGCTGGAAGCTCATTGAGCCTAGGCGGAGCCAAGGAGGGCGACCTGGGAAGTAGGGGGCAGGGAGCGGGGAGGTTGCTGCATCGGCACTGATATTGACAGACAGGTTAGACAGGTGGGGGCTAGGAGGGGCACATCTGAGAGGGTAATACTCTTTTCTCAAAACGACAGGATTTCTGTCAGCTGTTTGTGTCTCTTGTGGGACAGCCTGACATGGAACCTCAGGGCTTTCTGGGAGCCTTGGGAAATAAAGGGAAGAGGCTACCTTCAGCTCAGCTGCTTTCTGCAACACCAGAACTTCTAGAATGTCCCCAGGGAATTGGATCCTCTGCCACCACCCAGCCCTAGATTTGGGGAACGCTTTGTGGGGAGCATCATTTTGGACCTTATTTTCTTTTCGATCTGGTTCCATGGTTCTTCAGTGAGGACAAATGGAGTATCTGGCATTCTTTACAGATTGGGGGCAGGGTGAGGCAAGGCAAGACAGGGCAGGGGTGGGGCTTCAGCCCCACCTGCTGGGCACCTGTCTCTTGCTGGGCTGGCCAGCTGGGCTCTGCAGCGGGTAGAGCAGCCTCATAGCCTGGCGCTGCGGCTGGCCAGCCTCCATCCTGCAGCCCTGGCCCCCTGCGGGCTGCAGATGCGCAGGCAGCCTTCTGGAAGGAAGGGCAGAGCTCAGAGCTCAACCACCAGCTCCCGGTAAGGCCCGGGCCCCCTTCTGGCTTTTGTCTGGTTTTGTTTGTAATGGCTGGAAGAAAGGATGCTACAGATAGGGACAAAGCTGCATAGTGGGGTCTCAGCAGAGGGCTCAGGAAAGAAAGCGCCAGGATCAGCTGGGAACAGAGAACTGGGTCCCCAGGGTTCCATCCATCCTGCTGGGAGCTTTCCCAGCAGTGGTACTTTAGAGAACATTTCCTGTATTTGAAAGCATGAGGTTTTTAAAGTGTTTCGTGTAGTGTAACGCTATTTCCCGGCAGCGTGTGCATGTGAATGTCTGTCCCGGCAGCGTGTGCATGTGAATGTCTGTATGTGTGTAGAGCTGGGAGCACACACACCTGTGATTATGTTTTTGTACCTTCATCTTGCTCTTGGGAGTGTGAAGTTCAGGATTTTTGTGCATGTGTGTTTGTGGCTACATGAATATGTGTATTTTATGGTTCTTGTGTGTTACATTTGTTTATGCATGTGTGTTTGTGTGTGCATATATATTTGTGTACATTTTACATGCACTTATTTGTGTATGTGTATTTATACATTTATGTGCATGTGTATATTTGGATGCATGTATATTTGCATTCTCTTGTGCCTAAATGAGTGTTCATATGTATGCACCTACTCTGGCCTGTCAGGTCATATGGCCTCCAGAAGGTGGCAGCCATGCTGTGACAGAAGCAGACCAGCAGGTGACTGGCAGCTTGACCAGTTCTACCTTGTAAAGTGACCGACTGGTTCCATCACTTCTAGCCAGAATACCCTATCCCCAAAGAGTTTACCCTGACCCACATATGAGCTTGGAAGGACAGGGCAGGGGTGTCAGGGACAAGGCTCTGTGGTGGTGACATGCTGATCTGGGATGAGCAATGCTGTGTTGGGGGATTTGTTTTGTAGGTTTGGTGATGGGGGCCATAGTACAGGCTAAGGTATGTCATGGTCGCCTCTGAGCCACAAAGTGTGGAAAACTGGCCTACCTGCTCTGAGACTGCCTGTTGGGGCAGGCCTTCCTGGGACTTCTGCGTCATCAAGGCAATGCCTAAACTTTCAAAGGACATGGGCATTGGCCAGAGACCTTAGACCCATCTCCAGACCTTTTGTGACAGAGCAATGACAGGTGTCCACGTGACTCAGTGAGATTCATAGTCTGGACAATCTGAGAATGAGTCGTGCTGAGATTACTTTGCTTCCACTCTTTCTGTTCCAGGGATAAACGCCCAAGCCCGGAGGCTACAGCGTATCCGCGCCAAGGGAACGCCAGCCCTCACCTCTGAGGCTACCCAACACTCCCCACCGACCCAACTACGCCGTACAGTCAGCGAAACCAGCCTAAGTCCAGGACCCACACTAGCTGACGCGACCCAGGATCCGGAGGAGCCCACCCCTGATAGCATGCGGTACTCACTGTACCAATGCCCGCACCTGCTGCTGTTACAGGGCTACAGTCAGCAGCATGTGAGCCACTCCCTAGTTCCCAGTAGGTCAGGCCTCACCCTGGCTCCAGCAGAGGCAGCTGTGGGGGAGATGGGAGGTGGGGTGCAAGGCCGTTTGTTGCCTGTGTCCTCTGTCCAGGCCCCAGCAGGGAACAGCCACACAAGGGTGCTCACTGAACTCATCCCTCCTTGGGTCTCTGTGCTAGACCACTTTCCGACTTCTGTCTCAGGCCTTTGGGACAGGGATATGTGGTGTGATGTGTATGTGTGCGTGCGTG
>NW_004949125.1:2281279-2283689 GCF_000317375.1 Microtus ochrogaster | reverse complement strand
CCCTCCCCCCTTTTTTGAGACAATGTCTTTCTATGTAGCCCAGGCTGGTATGAAACTCACTGTCACCCAAGCAGGCCTTGAATGTGATCCTTCTGCTTCAGCTTCCTTCCCAAATGCAGAGGTGATTGGCCTATGCCAACAGACCCAGTTCCCAGAGCCATTTCTTACTTCTTTATCTGATTCCCAAGAAGCCGGCTTTGGTGACATCTGTCGTCACTTACCTTTTTCTTCAGTTCTCTGTACTTTTCACAGCATTCTGGGTTCCTGGGCTCAGTCTCAAGAGATGCCCCATGCTGAGCTGAGAACCGAGGCACAGGGTCTACTACTACACTGCTTTCTTTTGGGGTGACTTGGGGAGTTTGGCAGCCCTCAGCTTGCGGCTGTCAGCCCTTGTCTCTTGACGGGTCTCTTTTGTGTAGAGAAGCCATGTCCTCTGGGATAGGCTGGGGTGGCCAGGGAAGGGTTGCCACGGTGACAGGTTACTGGTGACTTGGGGTGGGTGGCAGCCTATGAGGAGTCCTGGGAACAGAACCTAGGAAGATGTGGCTGGCGGAACAGGGACACTGCTGTGCTGGTGCTGCCACGACTAATGTCATACCTGTCCTAAGTCATCTGTCTGCTCTTTAGGATAGCCTGGTGTATGTGCTCAGCCGGGAGCGGCACACAGTGGGCCAGCGCACACCCTCCAGCAAACCCAGCATCAGCCTGTCTGCCCCAGACATCCTGCCCCTGCACTGCACAATTCGCCGCCACCAGTCCACAGAAGGTGGACAGGCAGGGGCCAGGCTGGTGCTGGAGCCCATTGCAGGGGCGTCGGTTTCAGTCAACTTCTCCGAAGTGGGAAGGAATCCCGTGGTGCTACAACACGGCGACCTGCTCTCCCTGGGTCTCTACTACCTGCTGCTGTTCAAGGACCCTGGGCAGGCACAGCCGCTGCCTGCTTGTGCCATTGCCCGCCTTGGGGCCGCACCACAGAGCTGTAGGATGTGTGGCGCGGTACTCAGATCCCGTGGGGTCCCTTCCTTGCCTCCTGCTGTGGTCCGGCGGCGGTCACTGCTCCTGGAGTTTGAGCCTGACATGGAGGACACACTGCTGCAGAGGATCATGACGCTGACTGAGCCTGGTGGTGATGACTGTAAGCTGACACCTGCCTTCCTCCTCTGCCTCTGCATCCAGCACTCTGCCACTCGTTTCCAGCCCGGTACCTTCAGGCATCTCCTGCTCAAGATCTCCAAGATGGTCCGAGACACCGTCTGGGTGCGTGGGAGTGATGGCTTGTGTCTTGACTGGTGCTACTAGATGGCTGGGCTCCGCCTGCCAGAGTCGAAGGCCTGCCACTACTCTGATGTCGCCACAGTGATGTCAGACTGGGAAAGGGCTGGCCTGTCCATCTGTACCTCCATACTGGGCAGGCCACCAGGCTGGGCATTGTAGGCCTCAGTGTAGAATTTTGCCTTCAGAGTGAGTCTGAGTCTGAGCCCTGCCAGACCACTATCCACAGGCTCAGTGCCCCGTGTTTTCCACCAGGTCAGTTTGGTGGTGAGGAGCAGGACAGTCAGCTGTTGGCACATTCCCTCCAGGTCAGCCTGGGCCAGTAGACTGGGGGCCTCACTGTGGAGCCTGTCCTGTATATCTCATGGGGTACTTAGCAGTATCCATGGCCTCTCCCGCCACAAGCGGTTCCCTCCCTGCTCCCCCCCCCAGGACTCTTCATAAAAGCCCAGCAGTGCCACCTGTTGGGCAGGTCAAGTAAAAGCACTGGAACAGGCTGCTTGGTGCCGTCCAAGGTTTCAAGCAGCTTTGCAGCTCCTGCCCTGAAGGTGACCTGACTCCCAGGCACCAAATGTGTCTCTGTTGCTCAGGGTTGTTAGAGGCTTTCACGAATCTTGACTTTGCTCGTCCAGGAGCATCTCTGTAGTCTCAGGACTCAGGGCTAGAGAGGTGTGGATCCAGGGGTCAGTCTAGTTAAAACAGCCTCAGCCTCAGTGAGAGTTCTGTCTCTAGGTAAATAAGTAAATAAGGTAGAGTGTGACGGAGGAACACACACACACGAGAATACACTGTAACATAACAGGAAGCATGACTAGACAGTTCATTTTGTTTATAGAGTGTTTGTCCCATCACTCCTAGTATTTAAATGTCTGGTTGGGTGAAATGGAGACTGCTCTCTTTCTGTCACAAGAGGTGTGTGGGTCACATCAGGAAGAGGGGAGCAGAATGGGTGGAAAAGGCTTATAGAGTGGAAAAAGCTTAGCTAAGAGGGAATAGCAGAGTCCCGGTGTCTCTGGCCGCCTGCTGAGTTTTTCAAGGAGACAGAGTAGTGTGTATTGAGGAGTGGCTTCTCTTTCCCTGTGTGTGTGTGTGTGTGTGTGTGTGTGTGTGTGTGTGTGTGTGGTGTGTGTGTGTGTGT
>NW_004949125.1:2273231-2280933 GCF_000317375.1 Microtus ochrogaster | reverse complement strand
TCTGAAGGTCAGAGGACAACCCATGAAATTAGTTCTCCCTTTCTATCTTTTCAATAGAATTTGTTGAGGAGAATTAAAAGTTTATGAAACCACTAGGTAGGGGTTAATATTTGTTATGAGACGAATTCCTCTCATTAAAGAATGGAAATATAGGGCTTTTATGTAATACAGTTTTTAGAAATAGGGGCCCTAGGGTTGGAGAGATGGCTCAGCACTTCAGAGCACTTGCTGCTCCTGCAGAGGACCCACATCAGACAGTTCACAACTGCCTGGAAATGGCCTCTCACTGCCTCCAAGGGCACTGCACACATGTGCTGCACACACATGCAGATAATCAGATGCGCACACACAGAGACTTAAAAATAATTAAAGATTAAAAAGAAATAGGTTCATGCATAGTGGCGCATACCTTTAATTCAAGCATTTGGGAGGCAGAGGCAGGCAGATCTCTGTGAGTTCAAGGCCAGCCTGGTCTACATATTGAGTTCTAGGGCAGCCAGGGATACATAGAGAGACCTGGTCTCAAAAAGAAAGAAAAGAAACAAGAAATAGGGGTCCATAATCTAGAAAACAAGAACTACCTTAAATTTTTTAAAAAGTTACTGTTGTTAGCTTATGTGCTTGTTTGAGACAGTCTCCCAGCCCAGGCTAGCCTTGAACTCTTCCTTCTTCTGCCCCATCTCCCAGGTGGAGTGCTCAGTTTGCAGGTGTGTGTTTCTCTGCCTGCTCCTGTCTCTGGTAATATCTTCAGTGCTGGGAGAGCTGAAGTCATCACCTGCCCAAACCTGCATCACTGCCAGATTTCAGGGTTCTGTAGGGAAACCCCCACTACCAGGTCTGGCTGCCGTAGCTCAGAAAAGTGGTTCCAGTAGTCCTTTTAACATTAAATAAACTCGGAAGTATGTTCCAGGGTGTAGTGGCTCTCTGATCCCATAAGGCAGCCCTTAACCACATGGTTGCTGTCGTCAAGAGTACCACCTCACAGCAGGGCTTGTGCAGCCCACCTGCAGCTCTAAGATCCCTGCCGCAACCCTCCCCTTCTTCACCTTTGTGTGGGTTCTGGAGAGAGAACTCAGGGACTCTGTGGCAAGCGTGTGTCCCACTGAGCCATCCCGCAGGCTCGGAATGATGTGTATCTGAGTTTTTCCCTGTGCTATCCTGTTTTTCTCACATTTCATTTTGTCTTTCTTTTTTTCCTTTATAGGAGAAAACCAAAGAGCTAGCGGAAAAGCAGGCGCAACTGTAAGTGTGACCTAGTTATCGTCCTCTCTCTTGCAGCATCGAGTTCCCTGCAGCCTCCTTGGGCTGAACTCCAGACTTCAGCCACTCAGCCACTGCCCTCCCATTCCTTTCCCCTAACCACCCTGGGAAGCTGTGAGGAAAATTTCCTAGGTAGGCCTGGTGGTGCAGGCACGTGACAACTGTGCTGTTTAGGAGCTGAGGCAGGAGGATTGCAAGCTCAAGGCTTGCCTGGGCTACATGGTGAGTACTAGCCCAGCTTGGACAGCTAAGACCCTGTCTCAAATAATAAAGTAAAAACAGGGCAGGGGACATAGCTTAGTGGTAGAGCTCCTGCCTAGGCTCTCTGGTTGAGGGCTCGGGGTGTAGCTAAGTGGTAGAGCTCCTGCCTAGAATCCCACGGTGAGTTGAAGAAGTGACTTAGCATAGATAACCTGCCTAGCACCAGGGAGGACCAGGGTTCAATCATCAGTACTAAAACAACAGCAAACACTCCACCATAGGTGTACCTGGTGCTCAGTGGTAGAACAGTTGCCTAGCAACACACACACAAGCACATTAAATTACCCAGATCGTCTCTAACAAGAGAGGAGTCTTCCCACAACTGATTCCCTAAAGCACCCTAGCCCAGCGTCCATGGAAAGCACATCTGGACACTTGCAGCACTGGTGGACCTGGTGGATCATTCTGGATAATCTTTCACCAGCATGCTGCCCTGCTGGCATTGAAGTCTTCATGAGATGGGCGAATTGTCAGGGTAGCAGTGGCATGTCTGCACAGTGTATACAACGAGGGAGTCTGGGAACTTCAGCCTTGGCTCTTCCAGCATGCTAGTACTGAAAAATAATGCCCAGGGCTGGGGAGATGTCTTAGTGGGTAGAGTGCTTGCTTGGCATGCAGGAAACCATGGGTTCCATCTTCAGCACCCACAGAAACCAGGGGTGGGGGTGTCCACTTGTAATTATGGCACTCAGAAGTAAAGGCAGGCAGAATCAGAAGTTCAAGTGAACTTTGGTGCATAGTGAATTTAAGGTCAGCCTGAGATACATGAGGCCCTGCATTTAAAAGAAAAAGGCCCCAGACGGTATCTGTGACATGTATAAGTGTTTGCACACATGACTGTAGCCTATGAAACCATGCTCTCATGCTAACGCTCAGGCTGAGCTGAAAAGATGGTCTCAGAACTCAGGACACTTAGGGAGGGGACTGGAATTGGGAAGCCAAGGGCTCCCCCTGCTGGTATCATGTTCCTATTTCAGAATCAGAGGCACACCGTTGAGGCACGCCGTTGTTAATGGGTGTTTCAGGGTTGTCCAATGACCTCTTTGTACAGTAGGATCAAAGGACGTACAGAGAGAGGATAGATAACCAGGGTCCTGCCATTCTCAATGACATAAGGCCACTGACTGGGAGTGGGAGTCAGGACCCCTGGAGTCTGCAGCTGCATGGGGAGACCAAGTGCTGCTTCCTGGCCTATCGGGGCTCTATGCAAACTAGCTGGAGGCAGCACTGATTCCAAAGGATGATTGACAGCATGGTAGGGCTCAGAAGAGTTGTAGAGGTATTGGTCCTGTTCAGTTGGGATGGAGGGCTTTGTCTCGGGACAGCCAGGCTTGAGGAAATTGAGGCGGTGTGGATATAATGGCAAACTGCTAAACATTCCTGCTGCACCTGGAAGTGCCTGTCAGACTAGAACCTTCCATCCTAGGACCTATCTGCTTGGATGGCCTAGGGCCTTGGCTTGACTGGGCTGAAAGAAGTGTAGCATGGGGTGAACCCTGTTTCCCCACTGACAGGAAGAGCCAATGCCTTCCCTTTAGCTTTACTGTTTCTGCTGTATTTCCAGAAATTCAGTCCCTCAGGCATGCTCATGGCTTTCTTTTCAAATTCCTTTTTTTCTTTTGAAAATACTGAATCACTATAAGAACACAGAGTGGTGTGAACACGGCAGTCAGTCCTATGAACTCACATCTGGGCTTAGCCTGGCCACAGGCTGCCAGATCTCCATCTCTCTCCTGTGTCTGAGAAGTAGCGTTCCTCTGCTCTGTGGACGTGGGGTCTGGGTCCCAGCTCTCCTCACCAGGAACTGCCCTCTTCCGGACCATGTCCTTCACATCACTGTGACAGATGTCACAGACAGAGCAGCTTAGGGGAGGGAAAGTGCCTTTTGGCTGGTGGTTTCCACTGAGGGCTAGCCCTGCGCCCCACGCTGTGGTGAAGCAGCCTCCTAGCAGTAGGGAGGGGAGGAACAGCCGCTCACCTTGGGGCAGCCAGGAAGCAGGGGAGAGAAGAGCCTGTGCCGGTAGGCTTCCTCCTCCCCTCCCACTTTGTTCTGTACTGGTCCCCAGCATGTGGAGTGGTGACACCCACATTCAGGGAGGGCCTCCACCCCATCTCATTGATCCCAGCCCTTGGATTTCTGAGTTAGGAGCTCACTGTTCAGCCCAAGCTAATTTGGAACTCATCGTCTAGCCCAGAACTCAAGAGTATCCTAGCTCTGCCTCCTAAGTGCTGGGATCATAGGTGTGTGTCACTGCGCCTGACTCTACCCAACCTGCTTATCTGTGTTAAAGGACTCTTGTTGTTTCCGTGTACTGTGCCAAGCGTCCTTTTAAAAATACACTTTCCTTTGTAATTGGGTTTTAGAAACTCCCCTTGTGGTTTCAGAGTTCCTCAAAAACATTACCATCTTAGGTAGGAAGATGAACCAGCTGGTCAAGTACTTGCCTGAAGCATGAGAACTCGAGGTCGGAGTTTGATGCACAGAACTCGCTGAAAAAAAACAAACAACAACAACAACAAAAAGCCAAACATGGGAGCATGCTTGTAGTCCCAGCACTGGACATGGAGAAGCAGGCCAGTCAGCCATCCTCCTCAGTGAGCCTTGGATCAACGAAAGATCCCTTCCCTAAAACAAAATGGGCAGTGCTCCCAAGGAACATTCCCGCAGATGGATCTCTGAAATGCACACACACACACCATACTCATAGCCCACACATAA
This sequence comes from Microtus ochrogaster, assembly GCF_000317375.1. Lineage (NCBI taxonomy): Eukaryota > Metazoa > Chordata > Mammalia > Rodentia > Cricetidae > Microtus > Microtus ochrogaster. The sequence continues at coordinate 2,276,693 of NW_004949125.1, read as the reverse complement.
CACATACATACACGCTACACTGCAAACACACTACACACCACCATGCCATACTCATATCCCATACATAACACACACATACACACCACACCACAAACACACTACACACCCCCACACCATACTCATATCCCATACATAACACACACATATACACCACAGACACACTACACACACACACCATACTCATAGCCCACACATAACACATACATACATGCTACACTGCAAACACACTACACACCGCCATGCCATACTCATATCCCATACATAACATACACATACACACCACAGACACACTACACACCCCCACACCATACTCATTCCACACAACACACACACATCATACCACAAACACACTAAATACTCCCACACCATATTCATATCACATGCACACGCACACACGCACAGAAGAGCAGATGGACACATTTCTGACCCCAAGTCCAAGAGGTGGGTCACCACACAGCTGCGGACAGTCACTCCAGGATGACATCAGCCAGGGAGGGAAACAGTCCCTGCTGAGGGAGGGGAATCAGAAATAATGATTAGAGGGAAAAACACAAACACTGGTAAAAGAAAGAACAAGGCTAAGTCAAGATAAACACAGATCAGAAATGCAAATCACAGCACAAGTGCCTTGGGAAATAGTAGGGCCGGGACTGGAGCAAAACAAGTCAGAAAGTGAGAGGCAGGGAGGCCAAGGCAGAGAAAGAAATGTTAGTATTTGTCAGTGGGGAAGCTGGGGGAGTGTGGGAGTTGTGGAGGGGTGGGGTATGTGGGAGGTATAGGGTGTACGTGGTGTGTGTTGTGGGCATGTGTGGGAAGTGTAGGGGGCATGTGTGAGCGTGTGTATGTTTGTGATGTACATGTGTGTTGGGGGTGGGGTGCATGCACCTGCAGAGGCCAAAGGAGGCCATGTCCTTCTCTAGCACTCTGCCTTATTCCCTTGAGATAGTGTCTTTTGCTGAGCCTGGAACTCACTAATGTGTCTAGGCTGCTGGCCAGCAAGAGCTCCCAGGATCCTCCGTGCTTAGAGAGGCCGCCTTGGAGTGTGTTGTTGCTGCCTGGGCTCTCTAGGCAGTGAGATATATGCGGGTCTACTTGGCAGTGTGGGGCTGCCCACCCCTTTGAGTCCCTGGAGGAAATTGAGGAAGGCAAAGAATTTTGAAAACCAAATGAAGTTGGGGTCCGGAGAGTTCAATGAATGCTCTTCTGACTGTGTGCAGCTCTTGTACATGCCAGTGTCTAAGTCGGGCAGGTGGGGAACCAGCAGGCCCTCCATACTTGTATCCCATACATAACACACACACACCACAGACACACTACACACCCCCACGCCATACTCATTCATATTCCACACAACACACACACATCATACCACAAACACACTAAATACTCCCACACCATACTCATATCACACACACGCACACGCACACACGTAGTTGGGCAGGCTACGCTGGGAGGCCTCGGCTGCTTAGTAGCTAACACAGGAGAGATGGTCACCAGCCGCTTCTTCCCCCACCCAGGCGCAGGACAGAGAGGTCACCGTTGTTTGTGGACTAAAGTGAAATTAATGGCTGGGTAGAGCCTGGGACAGCAGGGAAGAGTTTGACAGCCCTGGGACAGCAGGACAAAGGCCAGACCCTCCCCTGTGACTCCCTCACATCACCCCATTTAGGCCCCAGATGTTTCCATGGGCGTGGCCCTTTCCTCAGCGCTCTAGGCATGTGGAAACTTCAAATGCCAGGCGCTTGACTCCACATTCATCAGCTTTGATCTTCTCCAGGCACAGGCTGGGTTAGGGAGCTCCGTGTCTGCTCCTAGGCCTACATATCTGGATGCCCTACGAGAGGTGGAAAAGCAGCCCCTCAGAATTCCCCCAGTGAGGGACACCGAGGCCACCAGGGAGAGATTCTTGGACTTTTCCTCATATGAAACCAGCCTAAGGCAGATCTTGGGGTGATCCTTCTGAGGGAGTGTGCATGACTGTAGAGGCACATACCAAGTGGGGTGTTTAGCAAATGTGGGCAGATCTTGGGGTGATCCTTCTGAGGGAGTGTGCATGGCTGCAGACGCACATACCTAGGTGGGATGGTCAGCAGATAAGGCTGTAGAGGCTTATGGGAGAATCTACCATCCTAAGCCTTAGGGACCCAGGGCGGTGCATTGAGGAGGAGAGGAATTGTGCAGGGCATGGTAGTGCCAGCATTTGGAAAGCTGAGGCAGGAAGTTCACTGGTTCAAGTCCAGCCTAGACTACATGGCAAAATTCTGTCTAAATAAATAAATAAAAGCAATGCATGCATGTTGACATTTTAGTGAATTGTGAAGGCCCTAAGGGTAGCCCCAAAGTCACAGGGGTCCCAAGAGTCTGGTTAGGACAATAAAAAGTAGATGCAAGTCACACTGAAGGATTGATACCCACACACCTCTTGGGACTGGTGTGTGACACTGAGCAGGGGAGATGGTTTGAGGTGCCCCAGTTGTGAGAGCCAGTAAAGGTCTAGTCTAGAAGGACATCAAGGGAAACAGGTGCCAGTCATTGGCACTGCCCTCTGAAATGGGGACGCTTAGCTGGAAGGCGGCAAGCCTGAGATGAGTGGACCCTTGTCTCTGGCTAGCTATAGGAGGGGTTTGAGCTGCTCCTGTAACTCGCCAGGGTGCCAGATACCTGGTAGCCCCTTGACCAGTGCCTGGTTCTGTTTTCATTAACCAGAGAAACAGTGCCCCCATGTGGATAGTACACTAAACTGCAGAAGGGAGTGTGGGAGCTAGAAATGTCCTTCTCCCTTTACAGACCTCGGAAGGTGACCTCCAGTGACTATCCACACTGGAATTTCCTAACGGTTACCTCCAGGTCTGAGGAACATGCTTTGCTTTTCACCTGATTTCTTTTCTCATGGTGCTATGGATTAAACCCAGGGCCTTGCACATGCTAGACCATGTTCTACCAGGGAGCTATTCTCCTCAGGCCCTCACTGATGGTTGGCAAGTGTTTACTGCTGAGCCATACCCCCACTGGAGGATTCCAGGCAGATGCTCTACCACTGAGCCACACTCCAGCCCCTCACTGGGGAATTGTAGGCAGGGGCTCTACCACTGAACCACACCCCAGCCCCTTACTGGGGGATCCTAGACAGGTGCTCTACCACTGAACCACACCCCAGCCCCTCATTGGGGGATCAGGCAGGGGCTCTACCACTGAACCACACCCCAGCTCCTCACTGGGGGATTCTAGGCAGGAGCTCTACCACTGAGCCACACCTCACTCCCCTCACTGGGGGGTTCTAGGCAGGTGCTCTACCACTGAACCACACCCTACTCCCCTCACTGGGGGGTTCTAGGCAGGGGCTTTACCACTGAGCCACACCCCAGCCCCTCACTGGGGGATTCTAGGCAGGTGCTCTATCACTGAGCCACACCCCAGCCCCTCACTGGGGGATTCTAGGCAGGGGCTCTACCACTGAGCCAC
>NW_004949125.1:2218337-2273131 GCF_000317375.1 Microtus ochrogaster | reverse complement strand
TCTAGGCAGGGGCTCTACCACTGAACCACACCCCAGCCCCTCACTGGGGGGTTCTAGGCAGGGGCTCTACCACTGAACCACACCCCAGCCCCTCAGTGGGGGATTCTAGGCAGGGGCTCTACCACTGAGCTCCATCCTCACCACTGATTGCTGCCTCTTGAGTCATCAGCTTCCCACATTCTTGACGCCAGTCTCTAATTAGGTAGTATCTAACTAATCTCAGTTCAGTCAAAGCCTTGTCCTCTGAGAATTCCCTTATTAAGTAATCAGTTTCAACTATTTCTTTGTCTAATAGCACACTTATACTTGGGTTTCTTGCCCCAAAAGCCATGGATAGTGAGCCCCCACATATACCCATATGTGTGTGTCTATGTTTATGTGTGCCGTAGTGTTCACAGCTACTCCTCATCTGCTTCCAGAAGAAGAGCTGTGAAGACAGCCTTCAGTAGGCTCCTGACTTTGGGGAAGTTGACAGAAGTACTTGCTTCTGCTAGTATCCCATGAGAATGACTGTCCCCATGCAGAGAGAACCACAGACTCAGCTCCTCATCTGCACCCAGAGTAATCCGTTAGTCTTTCTGTCTTGGTAGCCAGGAACCCATCTCCTGGGCCAGCTTCCCCATGGCCGACCTGGTTCCCGACCTTCAGCACATCCTGTTTTGGATGTCAAACTCCATCGAACTCCTGTACTTCATCCAGCAGAAATGCCCGCTGTACATGCAGAACATGGAGGAGGAGCTGGATGTCACAGGTATGGCCCCTGCGGTGCGCCATGAGAGCGGGCACAGTGGTAACTTTATGCACACGTGCCTGTACAGTGTAGAGCTTTCACGGTCCCTAGGCCAGTCATTTAGGGATCACAGATGAGGCCAGCATCAGTGATTTAGACTGATCTGATGTTCTAGGGCCTGCTGTATGACACTTTGCTAGTCTGTGTTGTCTGTATGTTCTGTTCTGTTTGTGGGAGGCTGAATGTGTGCACAGACCACTTGGAGGGGATACATGAACATACAGTCAACCAAATGGGGGGTTTAATCCAGAAAGGAAGAATGCTGCCAATCATAGCTTAAAATGGTAGGGCACATCAATTTCAGAGATGGAAAATATGGGCAGCATGCCTTAAATTAGCATTTCCAAATACTCAAATTCCCAAAATACTCGAGGAGAGGTGGTTCTGCTAGAGGGGACTGGGGGTGGGGTGGGGTGCGGTGTGAGGGTTCTATAAAGATAACGCTGTGCGCTGCGCGCTGTGCTGAGGAAGTGGCTCGGTTGGTAAAGTGCTGGTTGTACAAACAAGGACCTGAGTGCTGCCTCTAGCTCGCAAGTAAAAAGCCAGGGGTGATGGTGTGGACGTGTTGTCTCCATGCTCATAACCTGGAGGGTGGGGGGTCCCCGGGACTCACTGCTAGCCGGCCTGGCCAAAACAGTGAGCCCCAGACACCAGGGGAGACCCTGTCTGAGAAACCAAGGTGGATACCCCCAAGGAATGACACTGGACGTTGTTTTCTGGTCTGCAGATGTGTGTATATGTGAGTGTGCGTGCACATGAACACAGATGCGTGTGCATGGATGGATACAAACACACAAAATTGCTCAGAAAAAAGGAGGGTAGCTCAGTTAGTAAAGTTCTTACCATGGAAATAGGAGGATCTGAATCACATACTCCCACCCCCCCACACACACACACACACACACACACACACACACACACACCCCACACATAGTGGCACATGCTTGTAATTCCAGTGCTGGGGCAGGGGTGGAGACAGAGAGAGGATCTCTGGGGCTCATTCCAAGTTCTAGGCCAAAAGAGAGATCCTGTCTCATGAAACAGGATGGATAGTTCCTGAGGAAAGGCACCTGAGGATGACCTCTGGCCTCCATATGTACTGGCACATTACACCTACACATGAATCCCCCCCCACGCACACCAGACAGATAAATAAAAGGTGGTGGTGTGAGGCCAGACCTTGATGCCCTAGGCAATTTCACTGAGGACTCTATGCCTGGGAGGTTCTGACAGAGCCAGGAGCTCATGATGACTGTGGTGGTTCCCATGTCCTGACCATGCACCTGGGGACCTGGGGACAGAGCTTTGCTCTGCCGTGTCATCAAAGCCACTCTCTCTCTCCTGTGTCAGTGTGGACCTTGGACTGTGGTGCTAGCCCCCTGGCACTGTGGGTCCAAGCTGTAGTGGAGGTGGTGCTCACTGCGTCTGTGGAGTGTCCCCATACCCCCTTTGTGCTTGCCTATAGCAGGTGAGGCCGGGTTTCCTCATTGCCTGAGGGACATCTGCTCCTGGGCCCCCATGGCTTTATGCCCTTGGTCCTCCTCCTCTCAGTGTCTGCCTGGGATGTCTCAGGTCCGCACCTGGAGTGGACTGTGTACTGTTGCCTGTTTGCCTCTCCTGTCAGTCCGCTCTTTGCCCTTGCACCTTGCAGTGAGGTGGATCTGGATCTTCACGTGGATAACCCAGCAGCCTTCCAGGCCTGGGATGGAGTGTGCAGCAATTTGGGTTTTTTCCCTTTTTTTGTGGTGTATTGTTGTTGTTTTGGTTTGGTGTTTTGAGACAGAGTCTCACTGTAACCCTGCTGCCCTGGAACTTGTTGTGTAGATCAGCTGACCTCAAATTCACAGAGGTCTGTTGGCCTCTGCCTTCTGGGTGCTGAAAGGTTTCCATTTTCCTGAGAGATTCTTCTGACTCCACAGCCATGTGACAGCTTCCCAAGGGGCTGCCGTGCAAGCCTTCTGACCTGTGTCATTAAACAGTTGATCCTCAGGGCTGGGTTGGGCTTGCTGCAGTGGAATATAGCCAGCTCTGGTGGAGAACACAGCATGGAGACTTGGGTCTCTTAACCCAGACACTCAGGAGACTGAGGCAGGACAGTTGTAGGCTCAAGGCTAATCTGGACTACAGAGTGAGTTCATGGCCATGCTGGGTACCTTGTCTTAAAAGAAAGGAGCCCATGCTGGGCGGTGGTGGCGCACGCCTTTAATCCCAGCACTCGGGAGGCAGAGGCAGGAGGATCTCTGTGAGTTCGAGGCCAGCCTGGTCTACAAAGCTAGTTCCAGGACAGGCTCTAAAACCACAGAAAAACCCTGTCTCGAAAAACAAAAAAACAAACAAAAAAAAAAAAAAGAAAGGAGCCCAGTGATAGAAGCCTGCATGACCCAGAAAGAAGAGAAGGAAAGAAGTGGAGAGGATGGAAGGAAGGACAGACTTCTGTGCTCTGTCTCAGGGACATGGGAGCATGTGAATACATGAGTGTGGTCTTCTCTGACTGCCCGGTATTACTGCCTAAGCCAGGTTTGGGATCGCTGTACCTCGAAAGCCAGATTGGGAGTGTTGGTGTGCCATGCAGAGCCCTCAGTGGGGAGCTAGACAGCTGGGGGAGTCCTGGCTGCTACTGACTGGGTGGGTCCACATGTGCAGACTGTTCTGGTGACCCCCCCTTGTGACCCCTTTCCCTGCAGGCTCCAAGGAATCACTGTTCTCCTGCACACTGACGGCCAGCGAGGAGGCCATGGCGGCCCTGGAGGAGGTGGTGCTCTATGCTTTCCAGCAGTGTGTGTATTACCTCTCCAAGGTGTGTGCTGCCACCTGGCTTTCCCAGGGCCTTGGGGTAGGAGGGAAGGGACTGCCAGCTTCAGCAGGGAGGAAGCAACCACCGGTTCCACTCTGGCCCTTCCCCATACCAGGAGTGCCACCACGGTACAGCCTTGTGGTCATCGGGCATGGAGCCTTTTACAGCATTGCTAAGTGACTGCCATGTCCAGCCTGTTTGCACCCACAGCTCCCGTCCTTGCTTCTATTAGTCCCAGAGGTGTCTCCTGCTGGGCCTCATTCTAACCGATTGCCTAAGACTGGAACAGAAACTTGTTAGGTTGGAGACTCCTGGGTCAGTCCCAGCATCCCTGTAAGTGGCTCTTGGGGTTCTCTCTCTCTCTTGGCAGTGTCTGTATGTCTGCCTCCCGGCCCTCTTGGAATGCCCTCCATTTCAGACAGAGCGCAGGGGGAGCTGGCGCTCAGGCCCTGCTCTGCCTGAGGAGCTCCGGCGCGTTGTGTCCGTGTTCCAGGCCACCTCGGACCTCCTGCAGCAGCAGCAGATGCACCCTGAGGTGGCCTCCCAGATGCTAGCTTACCTCTTCTTCTTCTCTGGCACGCTGCTCCTCAATCAGGTGCTGGACAAGGGTGAGTGGTGCTTGGGGCCGGGGCCTGGGATCCTTTGGGAAAGCTAATTGTGCTCCAGGGGTGCTGTGGCTGGACGCTAGAGCTGTGCTTGTGGACGCTAGAGCTGTGCTTGTGGACGCTAGAGCTGTGCTTGTGGACGCTAGAGCTGTGCTGGTGGACGCTAGAGCTGTGCTGGTGGACGCTAGAGCTGTGCTGGTGGACGCTAGAGCTGTGCTGGTGGACGCTAGAGCTGTGCTGGTGGGAAGATGGCTCAAGACCCAGGGCGAACAAGAGCTCGGAGCACCCCTTGTATGCTGCTCCAGTACCCGCAACCAGCCTGCAGAGGGGCCAGACTAAGACAGCGTTACAGGATCACACTGACACTGGCCCTTGGCCCTTGGCCCTGCTTTACTGAGTTGCTGTTTCTCCATCACCTGCTGGAACTCTGGGTATCTAACACAGTGCAGCCACATAGACAGGATGATGTAGGGTAGGAGAGGTAGGGGTGGTGGCTGTCACAGCACCTCTTGCCTTGTGCCCTGCCTCCTCCATCTGCTTCTGCCTCTGCCGCGGAGAGGGCATGGCTAGTTGGCATTGCCTTGGAAACTGAGATAGGTGTCGAGGTGGCCTGGAAAGAGAGAATGTGCTTTGGGGACCCTGGTGTGTCAGTTTCATCCTTTCTTCCCTTTCCAGGGCCCTCTCTGAGTTGCTTCCATTGGCCCAGGGGTGTCCAAGCCTGTGCTCGCCTGCAGCAGTTCCTGGAGTGGGCCAGAAGTGCTGGCCTCGGAGTGCCCGCTGAGCGTTTCTTTCGGAAGCTCTCCTGCACCCTGCATTTGCTGGCCACTCCCAGTGCTCAGCTGGTACAGGTAGGAGGGCACTAAGGGACAAGTGCAAAGAAGGGCATGTGACCCTAGGGTCACTGGCTTACAAATCAACTTAAGGTGGACTGGACTCTACACCTGGAAAACCTCACATATTCCCTAGGAAATCCACAGAGTTGCTTAGTTTCTCAACTGTCCCCATCCACACCAGGCTGGGTAATCTTATAGGTGCCTATGGGCTGTCCCTGGACCCTGTATTGGTCACTCTGTGTAGCAGAGGGCACGCTGAAAGTGTGACCGAGATGAAGGACCTGAAGAGAAGGCCATGATCTATGTGCCCCACTGGTCCCCGTCTAATCAGATAGGTTCGTAGCATGGGGTAAGACATTTGGGTAGGAAGAGAGTGAGGGCTCAGCTCACAGTGGCTGCTGTCAAGAGCCTGCAAGTTGATAGCTTCTAGAAGATGGGACAGCCCATCCAGCCCAGAAACACGGCCTCATTCCCGTACCCATGAGGAACTGAACTCACCACAGATGTGAGAAAGGTCTTCCCCTACAGCATTGGCTCTCAGCGTTCCTAATGCTGTGACCCTTTAATATAGTTCCTCGTGGTGTGGCGACCCCAGACATAAAATTATTTTTATTGCTGTTTTATAACTGTAGTTTTTGCTACTGTTATGAATCATAATGTAAAATATTTTGGAGATAGAGGTTTGCCAAAGGGGTCGTGACCTACAGGTTGAGAACCACTGCCCTAGAGCCACCCCAGTTAGCCCTGTGGGGTCGTACCCTTGCGTCACTCTCTCCTCAAGTTCACCCTGCTCCTCCACATGAGGCACCTTCTGCCTCAGAGCCTTTGTTCTGATGGTTGATGGAAACTTTGCAATGGTCTCTTCTCGTGTGTGGATGCTGACCTGGTCCTGAGATGGTGAACAGATGGGGTGGAGCAGTCCAACATTAAATCTGCCCTCTGTGGTCCAGGGCCATGTGTTCAAAGCTCACTGGGTACCATGGCTACAGTGTCAGCCCGGACAGCCAGCTGGTCAAAAAGAATAGTCCCACCAGGTGTGGTGGCTCATGCCTCTGATCCCAGCACTCTAGAAGCAGAAGCAGGAGGATTGTTGAAAGTTTGAGGCTAGTCTGGACTACACAGTAAGTTCCAGGCCAGCCTGAACTACATGTGGAGAGCTTATCTTTTTTAAAAAGTTAAAAAGGAAAAGAAAAGCTATTCTTTCTGCAGACTCACGCCCGCGTCTCTGCCCCACTGACAATGATGACAGTAGCGCTCTTTCCCATTGAGATTCCGGTGTCACCCTCGACTGCACTGCAGCTGACTGAGTGGTCAGCACTGTGCCCCAGGCCCTTCTGTGGAACACAAAGCTGAGGTCACGCAGCAAGCATACGTGGAGTCGTGATTCCAGACATGGCCTTTTGTGTTCTTTATCCACTCCTCAAGCATTTAAAATGTCCTCCGCTAGGAACTGTGCTTTGTAAGTTATATTTCTTTGCTTATTTGTGTGTATGCACGCACACTTGTACATAGTGAGTGGGCGGAGTTCAGGGCACAGCTTCCTAGCTGTCTGTTCTCTGCTTCTACTGCGGAGTCCTCGGGATGAACTCAGGCCCGCAAACGCGAGCAAGAGCCTTTTTTTTACCTGCTGAGACATTTACCAGGCCCAGGGGAAATGCGCTCTACATGAAGTTCACAATGTTGGGTATGAAAACTGGTTTAATTTTTTTCACTACAAAGTGAAAAATTTACCATAGAAAACTCAGATGTCTAGACATGTCTGGTAGCTATAACATGTGAATTTAGTTTGCTTCCTCCCAGATATCACTGTCTTGTATAACAACTTATACTGTTGCTGTGATAAACACCATGACCAAAACAACCTGGGGAGGACAGGGTTTATCTGGCTTACACTTCAGCATTGCTGTTCATCACTGGAGGAAGTCAGGACAGGAATTCAAACGGGGCAAAAACTTGGAGTCAGAAGCTGATGCAGGGCCGTAGAGTGGTGCTGCTTACTGGCTCACTTCCCTTGACTTGCTCAGCCTGCTTCATAAAGAGCTCACGATCACCAGCCTGAGGACAGCACCACCTACCATGGGCTGGACCCTCCCGCATCAATCACTAGTTAAGAAAATGCTTTATGGTTGGATCTAACAGAGGCAATTTCTCAACTGAGGTTCTCTCCTTTCAGATATTCTAGCTCCTGTCAACTTGACATAAACTAGCCAGTAAAACCACCGACTTAGGGTCTCCACTACTGTGAAGCCGCCATGACCACGGCAACTCTTACAGTAAAACCACCGACTTAGTCAGGGTCTCCACTACTGTGAAGCCGCCATGACCACGGCAACTCTTACAGTAAAACCACCGACTTAGGGTCTCCACTACTGTGAAGCTGCCATGACCACGGCAACTCTTACAGTAAAACCACTGACTTAGTCAGGGTCTCCACTACTGTGAAGCTGCCATGACCACGGCAACTCTTACAGTAAAACCACTGACTTAGTCAGGGTCTCTACTACTGTGAAGCCGCCATGACCACGGCAACTCTTACAGTAAAACTACCGACTTAGTCAGGGTCTCCACTACTGTGAAACCGCCATGACCACGGCAACTCTTACAGTAAAACCACCGACTTAGTCAAGGTCTCCACTACTGTGAAACCGCCATGACCACGGCAACTCTTACAGTAAAACCACCAACTTAGTCAGGGTCTCCACTACTGTGAAACCGCCATGACCACGGCAACTCTTACAGAGGAAGACATTTGATCGGGACTGGTTTACAGTTGCAGAGGTTTATAGTTCATTATCATGGTGGCATGCCAGCAGACATGGTGCTGGAGAAGGAACTGAGTTCTGCATCCAGATTGGCAGGTAGCAGGAAGAGAATGCTCCACTGGGCCTGACTTGAGCATTTGAGACCTTAAAGCCTTCCCCTAGATATTCAGTTCCTCCAACAACAGCTTACCTACTCCAATAAGGCTAATAGTGCCATTCCCTATGAGCCTATGGGGGCATTTTCTTTCAAACCATCGCAATCACTAAACTTTTTTATTTTCTTTAGCAGTATTGGAGATGGAACCCAGAACCCTGTGCATGCTGGGCAAGTGTTAACCACTGAATCATGCCCTCAGCACCTCAGTGGGGGATCTTAGGCAGATGCTCTACTACTGAGCCACACCCCAGCCCCTCACTGGGGGAGTCTAGGCAGGTGCTCTACCACTGAGCGACACTCCAGCCCCTCACTGGGGGATTCTAGGCTGGTGCTCTATCACTGAGTTACACCCCAGCCCCTCACTGGGGGGTTCTAGGCAGGGACTCTACCACTGAACTGTGCCTCCAGCCTGCAAAGAGATTTTGGTAAGTACAGCCCTTAGATGAAGTGGCCTGGGGTGAACCTACCCTTTTTCAGAGAGCAGCTTGCATATCCTGATGAAATTCAAAGTCATTTAGTTGAAGGTCTAGAAAACCATTGGAGGGACCTGGAGGGACAGGGGAATAGATCTGTAGTATGGAACCATAAAGAGTTGAATGGGAGGTCTGCCCGCTGGACTCACACAGGTGGGAACACACACACAACTAAAAATCCTAGTCATAAAGGAAAACAATGGTCTGGGCTGTAGTTCAGTGGTAAAGTGCTTGCGTGGTTCATGCAAGACTTGGGCCTTTGTTCGAGGTCCTTGATCGTCAGCTGCTTTGTGTGGACAAAGTCTGTCGTGGTCATTCTGCATGTGAGAGTCTGCAGAGCTGGGAGCAAGCCTTGGGAACAAGCACCCCAGCTGACCCTTGTCCTCTGTTGAGCTGGAACAGAGTTCATGCTTTGGGCTCCTGGGACTCAGTTCATAAAGAGCCCTCAGTGGTGGTTCGAGAGGCCTCTGGGTGGTCACTGTTTATTGTGTTGGCTCCAGACTGTTCTTGGGGCTGGTCACAAGGGTATTTCTTTGAGAAAAGCAGAACTGTGCATTTCAGATTTGTTCAACGTGTGTGTGTGTGTGTGCGTGTGTGCGTGCGTGTGTGTGCGTGTGTGTGTGTGTAGGTCACAGGACAGCCAGCCTTGAATGTCATTGCTCAGGTGCATTTTTCACCTTTTGTTTGAGACAGGGTGTCTCCTTGGCCTAGCACTTCTCCAGGTAGGCTAGGCTAGCTGGCTAGTGAGCTCCAGTGATCTGCCTCTTCACCCCAAAAGCTGGGACTCTGTGCACCACACCTAACTTTCCATGGGTTCTGCTGATCCATCTCAGGCCCTCATGCTTGAGAGGCAAACAATTGAGCTGGGGGGGGTCATCTCCCCACTCGAAGGCCTGTGCGATGTCTGAGTAGGGCTATATGCAGAAAGGAAGCAGCTCTGACCCCTGGACTCTCAGCTGCTCCTGTCTGCATGGCTAGATGCTTGTCCATCCCACATGGAGTCCTGGAGGTCCACTGTGAAGACAACTAGTCCAGGCACCTTGGTGGAACCTCTGTGAGGTGGAGGGCCACTGGGCTGTGACAGGGAGGGCGGGCTGTGACAGGGCAGGCGGGCTGTGACAGGGAGGGCGGGCTGTGACAGGGAGGGCGGGCTGTGACAGGGAGGGCGGGCTGTGACAGGGCGGGCTGTGACAGGGAGGGCGGGCTGTGACAGGGAGGGTGGGCTGTGACAAGTGACAGGCTTGTTCTGCCAAGAGCCAGTAGCAGGTATCTTAGTCTTGCTCTCCACACAAGAATATGGAGTCCATCCATATTCTTCATGGTCCTTGCTTCTGAACCCTCTAAAAAGAAAACATCCTTAGCCCGAGGGCTTTATTCAAATAGGTCTCAGACTAGCCAGCAAAAAGCAACTACAAAGGAAAAAAGATTATTTTTATCCTCGTGAGAGGAAGGGAAGAAATAGTGTTCATAAATAATAGTGTGTCTGTAAATAAGGTAGCAAGGAGATTTCTTGGGCCAGGCACAGTGACACACACTTTGTAATTCCTATACTCTGGAGGCTGAGGCGGGAAGGTCATGAGTTCAAAGTCGGCCTTAGCTTCACAAAGGGACCCTGTCCTTTTAAAACTGTTTAGTAAAGACTCCTTTTTTCCCCACTCGTATGTGTGTCTGTATTGATGAATGAATGCATGCCATGTGTGCAGGTTCCCACAGAGGAGCGTGCTGGTCCTCTGGAACTGGCATTACTGCCGGTTGTTAGTCGTCTGATGTGGGTACTGGGAACCGAACTTGGATCCTTTGGAAGAGCAGCAAGCACAATTAGCTGCTGAGGCATCTCTCCCAGCCCATTAATTTTTCTTAAATTACATTAATATACTACATGGTTATTTATTGTGAGTATGTGTATAAGCAAGCATGCATTTGGAGGTCAGAGGACAACTTGCAGGAGTTGGTTCTCTCCCTCTACCGTATGGATCTTGGAACTTCCACTCAGGGCTTGAGGTGACAGGCATCTTGACTGGCTGAGCTGTTAGCTGGTTTAGAACCCTGTCTGAATAAACAAAACCAAGCAAGAATGCTTATAAGTTAAAACTACAGGAGCAGAGCAAAAAGGCCCAGTGGCAGGGTAGGAAGTTAAGAGAGAAGGAAATCTTCCCAAAGTGGCTGCCCAAATACCAGAGAGCAGAACCCAGAGGGAGGAGCAGGGAAGATGTGATTCATGGCTGGTTCCTCCCTGACAACCTGGGGACACACCACCGGAGTGGGAGGAAGACCTCAAAAAGAAACAGCCCTTCCCCCTGTGAGTCTTGGGCTTGAGAGGTATGTGGAGGGGCTCCCAGCAAGAGTGTGGCCCCGGAGTCAGTTCCTGTCCCTCCGCCAACAGCCCTGCCGCTCTGGCTGTCCCTGGGGCATAGACTTTGGATGGCCACAACCCAGGCCTGTGACTGTTGGCAGGAAAATCAAGCCATGGTGAGAGAGGAAGAAAAAACAGGAAAACTAAAGCCAAAGCAGCAGACTGAGGCAGAGAGAATGGTGGTGGTGGGGGTCTCAGGCTGACTCTACCCCGACCCTGAGGGACCACCCAGAACTTTGGCACCATGAACCACCCCACTCTCCCCCAGAGCAGAATAATACAAGATGATAGGACTCTGAGAAGGGAAACTTTTTATTTTTATTTGTTTATTTTTTTGAGACAGGGTTTCTCTGTGTAGCCCTGGCTGTCCTGGAACCCATTATGTAGACCAGCTTGCCTTGAACTCAGAGGTCCTCCTGCCCCTGCCTCCTGAGTGCCACCACCACCCCTCCTGGGCCGAGAGACTTCTGGAGAGCCACCTGGAAGTCTGAAGACCGCCTCTATATTCTGCAGCCCAAGACGCCTGGCCTGGAATTCAGGGCCAGCTGTGCTGCCTGTGAAAGAGGAGGAACTTTCAGATCAAGGTTGTGGTCCACAGGGCCTTTGTCATGAGGCCATAGAGGACTTGTGCCACTGTAGAAAAAAAGGGATGAGCACCAGGCTGGAGAAGGAGAAAGGAGAGTGACGAGGGAGCCAGGGGACTGCCAGGTGTCTGGCCTGGCTTTGTTAGAGGACCACCAGGGCTTACACATTTCTGGTTTGGTTTCGTTATTGTTAGCCTCGACGGGATTCAGACTTCTTATGTAGCCCAGGCTGGGCTTGAACTCCTGACACTCCATTGCCACCTCCTGAGGGTGCTGGAATTCCAAGTGGGCACCACTATACCTGGCTGTCCCTTTGTTGTGTTTGAGAGCAGTTCCTACCCTGAGCTCGGTCAGCTCTCCCAGCGCCTCGACGACGCTGTTTGTCCTTTACGTGGTCTGCGCTTCCTTCCCGCTCCCTCGCTCCTTTCTATCCATTCTCCTGGGTTTCTTGGGCCAAGGTCTTACTTTGTAGCGAGTCCAGCCTCTCCACTGTGGATGAGGTGGTCAGTGTGGTGTCTTCTGCTCCACCCTCTCACTGACCTCCCTGCTGTCTGCATTGCCCCCAACCCCTACCCCTCGCCTCTGGAAGGAAAAGACCAGGGGGAGGGGCTAGAACCTTGCCAGAGGAGGAACTCCTGTGGGCAAGGGACTGCCTCATGCACCTGGAGGTCTTTGACCAGAGCTTCTTGTCCCCAGATGAGCTGGGCCACCCTGCGGGCCACATTCCCTGCCCTGAGCCCTGCTCAGCTGCACCGGCTACTGACTCAGTACCAGCTGGCCTCTGCCATAGGCCCTATGAGCGCCTGGGAGCCGGGAGCCCAAGACAGCCCCGAAGCCTTCCAGTCAGGTGAGCCTTCCCAGCGGCCAAGCCTTGGGCTGTGGTGGTGGTGGTGGTGGTGGTGGTGGTGGTGGTGGTGGTGGTGGTGGTGGTGGTGGTGGTGGTGGTGGTGGTGGTGGTGGTGGTGGGGACAACTCCCAAGCTCAGGAAGCACAGAGCAGCTCACTGAGGTGGGGACACAAGGGTCCCTACAACATGGCACCTCCCCCCAGGATCCTACTGTGCCCCATCTCAAGAGTCAATGTCCCTTTGCTCTTAGGACTTAGGACTGGGGCCCAGCTGGCACCCAGCTGATCAGGAAATGAACAGCAGGGTGGGGTTTCAAAACCTTCTGCAGACATCCCTCAGCTCTGAGTACACACGCTGTTCACACATGTATGTGTGTGCACATTTCCCTTTGTAAGTTACACACATCTTCCTTCATAAGCATGCATTCACAGTGTGCCAACACAAAGAAAAGTGCAGGCTGACCAACTTTAGGCTTCCCACCGTCTTCCTATCACCTGTCACACTGGCTGGCCTGGGCCCAGAGGATGCCTTCCAGTTTACTAACTGGTATTAGAACACTCCCCCAACACCATGCACCAGACTCTGTGCTGGGAGCTCAGAGCTGGCATCACAGAAAGGTTCCTGCCTCCATCCCCATCCAGGGCCTGCACACACTAACATGCCAGTGTCCATATGTATGTGTCCTAGGGATGCATGGGCGCGTGGGGGTGGTCTGCTCAGGCAGACCTAGTAAGGATCCAGAGAGACGAGCCTGTGCCAGGCTCATCCTGCTGAGGTCTTGCTGTCTTACGGCCTCAGTGGGTGGGTGAGGACCTAGGAGGGAGGGAGGGAGGGAGGGAGGGAAGGAGGGAGGCAGGCCAGGTCCCAGCATCTGCACTCGTTCCACTGCAGAGGACATCTTGGAGTCCTATGAAAACCCGCCACCCATTGTTCTGCCAAGCCAGGGCTTCCAGGTGGACCTGGAGGCCGACTGCCTGGAGGACAGCACCTACCAGCACCTGCTCTACATCCGCCACTTCCTGTGGGGACTGCGGGGCGGCCAAGGCAGCCCTGACGGTGGGCCTGCCCAGCCCGAGGGCATCGAGGTAGAGTGGGGCAGAGATGTTGGCGAGGAGGGACTGGGTCACTCAGAGCACCCTGAGACTTGCAGCTGTCAGCAGAAGCAGGTACAGTTGTCTAGAGTGGGCTGGGGGATGCAGCAGGCGTGACCGCGAGATCTCAGGTCTCCATTTGAGGAGAAGGTTTGCAAACGTCTTCACCCACTCTTCGTGCCTGGCATGGTCTGGGCGAACCTGTATCCTCTGGGGTGGCTTGTCTGTGTCTCTTCTGGGGTTCTCTGGGTTCTGCCCCCTTCTCTTGGGTTCACCTTTTGCCCACCTCTCTTCCCAGGGCCTGTACCACACCATTCCTGAGGGGCATCCAGAAGGCCCTGGCTGCCCCCTGGCTAACAGGGACTCAGGCAGAGGTGCTGTCGAAACTGCCCCTGCCCATTCTCTTCCTGTCACTGGAGCTCCCTGGGCACAGGGCCCCCCTGGAAGACAGACTACCCGAGGGGACCGCAGAGGCTCCCAGGCTGGCTCTCTGCACACTGACTCCTCCTGCCTGCTCACTCCTCCCAGCACACCACTGGGCCTGGAGCCTGGAGGCCCCACCTGGCCAGAGACCAGTGGCCACCGTGGAAAAGTACTCCTCGAGGGGCAGAGGAATGGACCAGGTGGCCCTCCTGGTGTGGTTCTAGAAGGTGAGGCCTGGCCTGCTCGGGACTGGGTAGCAAACCCTGCTTGGGGCTCCTTGGGCTGTCCTGTAAGTGCTGATCAACAAACTCCTTAGTGCCTGATGAGAGACAGTCTGGGCATGTGTGCGCGCGTGCACTTAGGATTGAGCACATACCAATGCGCATGTGTGCACAGTGGGGCCCTCCTGGCCCCGGGAGGACTCTTATCATTGTGTCCTGATTCTCCACCAAGTCTGAAGACTCTCACAGTGACTCAATGGAGCAGGACAAGGCCAGCTGCCTGCTCAGGTTCTGGGGCTGGGGTTCAGAACTGTTAGGTCAGGCCCTATCCTGAGATCCCCACTCAGACACAAGCTCTGTTGACAGAGAGGGACAGGGCCTCAGGGTGGGCCAGTTAGTCTGGGTTCTGAAGCAGGGTCTGAATGCAGTGGGGGCCTCAGAGGATAGACTTGCAGTTGCATCCTGGTGAAGAGACAGGCGTGGGTAAGACAGTGAAGAGGCGGTAGGAGGCCAGGTTGCCATGTGCTTTGGGTCCATGACCTCGGGAACACGTCCTGTTGAGTGAGCCTGTCCCTTCCCTGGGCTTGCTGTCATGTTTGTCCAGCTGGTGTCTTCCATGGGCTCCAGCAGCACTTGCTGTGCTCTGGTGTGTGGGACATCTCTGCCCTCCCAGAGGTCCCCTGTGTCCTGACTTTGGGAGTGAGTGCTGGCCTCCAAGCCCACTGACTCCTTATCCCCCTCCCCCCGCCCACCCAGGAGACACTGTTGAGGCTGCTGCTGAAGCTCCTGCTGAGGCCTCCAGCCCCAGCTCCAGCGCCGAGGACTTCTGCTATGTGTTCATGGTGGAGCTGGAGCGAGGCCCCTCGGGGCTGGGGATGGGCCTGATTGATGGGATGGTGAGGAGCCCTGACCCTCAGCCCTCTCCTCCTGTTCTTGTACCATAGTCAGGGCCAGTGAGAAATGCCTGTTCTGTTTCATGGGCCTGCCTTTGGGAGCACTGATGGGGCCCAGTGCTTCCCTGTGGGGCACACAGGGATCATGATTTGTGACCTGGCTGTCTCCAGACATGTTCACAGGGAGGGGTGTGTGGTACAGGGTCTTTGCTGGGGAGAGCATGTGCCAGCACCAGAGGCATCCTGAGACCCCTGCTTCTTCCCAGCACACACCTCTGGGGGCCCCGGGACTCTACATACAGACCCTGCTTCCTGGGAGCCCTGCAGCATCTGACGGGCGGTTGTCACTGGGAGACCGAATCCTGGAAGTGAACGGCAGCAGCCTGATGGGTGTGAGCTACATGAGGTACGTGCCATACCTGGCCTGCAACACAGAACTCACAGAGCGTTGTGTGGGGGTGCACCTGCAAGCCAGTCCTGCATTCTGAGGCGGGGAGAGGCAGAGGCCATGGCTGCTGCTGGCTCTTCTGCACCATCTCCACCTTTCAATTTCAGGGCGGTAGATCTGATTCGACATGGAGGCAAGAAGATGCGATTTCTGGTGGCCAAGTCTGATGTGGAAACAGCCAAGAAAATCCGCTTTCGCAAGCCCCCTTCCTGATAGACCAAAGAACCTTTGCCCCTGCACCTGCTTCCCATATCCTCACCAGGTGCCATCGACACTCACCCACTGCCCACCCCTAAGCCCCACACTCCCCAGTCCAGCCAGTCCTGGGTTTTAAAGTTGACTGAGTTCCTATGTTGTGGCCTCACGTTGAGGACACGTGTTGATAGTGTTGTACATCTTAGTGTATATTTATTTATATGACAGATGACACTAAGTTGTGACATTTCCTACAGAGCTTTTATGTTTAAAGACTTTAATGGAGAATTGAGATTCAATAAACTATGTTTCGTATTCTTACAGTGGGGATGCAGGATCTGCACTGTGGTACAGAACACATGGGCCACACTGAGGGAAGTCAGTGGTTTTTGTGACCAACCCTTCCAGCCAACATAGGAGAAGCCTTGAGTGGGCCTAATAGAGATTGTGGTGGATATAGTTCCCCACTGCTTCTGATTCTGGGGTTTAGACCCAGGGCTCTTGGTGTGTTAGGTAGGAACTTTACCACTGAGCCACACCCCAGCTCCTCACTGGGGGATTCTAGGCAGGTGCTCTACCACTGAACCACACCCCAGCCCCTCACTGGGGGGTTCTAGGCAGGGGCTCTACCACTGAGCCACACCCAAGCCCCCCCCCCCTTACTGGGAAATTCTAGGCAGGTGCTCTACCACTGAGCCACACCCCAGCCCCTCACTGGGGGATTCTAGGCAGGGGCTCTACCACTGAGCCACACCCCAGCCCCTCACTGGGGGATTCTAGCTACCCCTGAGCTACAACCCTCAGCCCCTCTTTTTATATTTTGTTTTGCAACACTCTGACTGAGTTGCCCAGGTTGGCCTTGCTCCATAGCCCAAGCACTGTGAGCTGTCTACCGTCCTGCCTCAGCCTCCTCAACAACTGAAATTACAGGCCTGCGCTCCTGAACTAGGCTATGAATGGGGTTGACTGACCACCCTCTAACACAGGATTGCAGCTCCTTTGCAGCCAGAACACAAGAAACACAAGCCAGTGTGGCATGGTCTTTTGGTCCTTTCTTTGAGACTGCCTGGGCTGGTGTAGAACTTACTGTGGAGGAGGTAGTACAGAGTGGCTCCCAGACCACTGCAGTCTTCCTTCAGCCACCAAGCGGGGTCCCCATGCCTGTCCCCATCATTAAATCACATTGCTTAGTATCTCTCCAAAGAAAGGGATCTGGAGGCCTGGAGAAGGATAGATGATTGAGCCAACCTATTCTTGGGCCCAAGCCAGGCTTGAGCCTGCTCTCCTTGCTCAGATGGCCTCCACTGGTCCCCACTTGTCACTGATCACCAAGGCAGGATGTTGAACTCTGAGCTGGGGCCCAGGACTTTCCTCCCCAGCCCACGTCCCTTTACACTGTTGGGAAGCCAGCCAGGGTCTGGGCATGCTGTGTTCGCAGCTGGCACCTGCCCACTGGGTGTCAACAAACTTGGCCTTACTGGACACCTTCAGCAGGGTCAGTATCTCTACCCATGTCTCCAGTGTGCAAAAAGCTAGTGGAAGAACTTGGCCAGGTCCTCATCTTTTAAGAGTTTGGGAAGTGTGTGTGTGCGTGCGCTGCGTGCACGTGCACAGCACCTGTGTTGAGGTAAGGGGACCTGAGGAACAGCCCTCACTGCCCCCTTGTTTCAGACTGGGTCTCTCTTTGCTTCTGTATGCACCAGGCTGGTTGACCCGAGTGCCTCCAGGATTCTCTCTCCTCCTCCCATCTAGCTGTAGGAGCACGAGGAGTAGCCGGCTTTGTGTAGGTTCTGGGGATTCAAACTGGGGCCTGCATGCTTGTGTTACAGCTCTCTCCAGCCCAAGGCCCGAGCCAGCTGCAAACACCCCTCACCGGAAAGGGACCTTTGTGGAGGGCAGCCCATGTAGCAGGATCCTCTGTTGGCCCTGTTACTTGCTCCAATGCTTCTCCATGCTGCCTCTCCTGATTGCCATGAAGAGCTGCAGTGCATCTGCTGCAGGGCCTTTCTACTGCTGCTATCGCTACATGTTTTCACCCTGCTTGGGCAGGCAGCCATAACTCGATGATGCCCAAGATGCTGGATAAAGATTTCAAAAAAATTTTATGTTTTTGATTTATTTTATGTGCATGGAATGAAGTACGCATGTATGCATGGTGTGCATGTGGCGGCCAGAGGACAACTATGGGAGTCAGTTCTCACCACCACGTAGGTCCCAGGACTTCAACTCAGGTCAGCAGGCTCAGCACAGGAGCCTTTACCTGCTGAGTCGTCATCTTTCTGGCCCCCAAATCTTTTTATTCAAGATTTTTAAAAAATTATGTATGTGTGTGCTTGCGTGCGTTTCTGTGTACCATGCACATTTAGGAGCCCTTTGAGACTAGAAGAAGGTGCCAGATTCATAACTGGAGTTCCATGCAGTTGTGAGTTGCCATGTGGGTGCTGGGAACCAAACCCATGTCCTCTCTCTGCAAGAGCAATAAGCACTTGAGCCATTGAGGATGAATAACACGAAGGACACAACAGGACTTCTAGACACAACAGGTCTGACACACTAACTCACAGAGACTGGAAGCATGCATAGGGCCTGCACAGATCCAGACCAGACTGGGCTATCTCCAATTAACAACCATTCACAAAGAAAAATTAGCTTCTCCAAGAAAGCTTCATTGGGTATACAACCCACACTTCTGATGGCTAACACAACTCACAGGTACTTTAAGATTTTTTGTCTCATACTGCTTTCTTTGGGCTCCTCCCCTTACTGGTGTGTGGTAGTGGTGGTGCACACATGCATATTTCTCTTGGCCTTTTTATATGTCTTTTATCCTTTTTTTTTTCTAAGACAGGGCCCTCTGAGTAGTCCTGGAACTCTCTGTAGACCAGGCTAGCCTAGAACTCAGAGATCCACCTGCCTCTGCCTCCCTAGTGCTGGGATTAACGGTGTGCACCACCACTACCTGGCTCTGTTTGGTTTCTTAAGGGAGAAAGATGTGGACTTAGAAAGGTAGGGAGGTGGGGGTTTCTGGGAGGAGATAAGGGAGGGGAAACTGATCAGAATAAATTGAGTGAAAATAACTATTTTCAATTAAGAAATATTTTTACCAAAGGTGGTTTGATGAGACGGCTTAGCAGGTAAGAGTACTTGCTGCAAGCCCGACAACATGAGAACAATCCCTAGGACAGAACTGACTCAGAAGCCATCCTCTGACCGCCTCACGTGCTCTGGGGCAGTTTAAATTAGGTGGAGAGCAACCGAGGCAAACACCCTATATACTCATGCCTGTGCGTGCATGTGTGCACATACAGGCACACGTGCACAATCACATCACACACACGACTTATGTGTGCATGTGTCTAGTCAGGTATTCATGTGAAATAAGGATCACAACAGTGCTAAAAGCAGGTGTGACTGCGGAAGCTTCACAGGCTCCATGAGAGCCTGGGAGCCGGGCGCCCAGGCAGCCCTGCCCTCTAGCCACTGAGCACGTGTGACCCTCACCCCAAGTGGCTTGCCTCTGAGAGTAGCCAGGGCAGCCCCTGCCATCTGAGTGGGCACTTAGCTTTGGCTGGTGCCCACCAGGAAAAAGGCAACGTTTTTCAGACCTCTGCCCTTGTTCACGCTGGCAAAGCTTTATCAACTCTACGTGCAGTGGAGTCAGCTGAATTTCACTCATGACTGTGAAGGATGCCAGTGTTCAGAGCTGGAGAGATGGTTTGGTGGTTAAGAGCACTGGCTGCTCTTCCCCAGGACATGTGTCCATTTGCAGCACCCACACAGTGCCTTACGACTCTGTAACACCAGTTCCAGGGGGTCTGGTGCTCTTTGACCCCTGCATGCAATGCATGCACATGGTGCACTGACACATGCAGGCAAAGCACCTGCGCTCCTGACTTAAGGGCATGGCAAATACCACTGCTTCCTCTGCTCCTGCTCTACGGGTGGCTGCCCTCACAGGCAACAGGTGGCACCAAACAGACATGTGGGTCACTCTCAGGGCACATGGGCCCAGCCCCAGCTCAGGGAGGGCATTGGTCAGGGCACAGCAGGTCTAGTGACAACAAGCAGAGGTTTCCCTGAACATGAACCTGGATATAAGGTCCACACAGGCCTGGATAGGAGCACCCCATGTTGTCACGGATCTCAGCTGCTGTCTTAAGCCTTTTCTTAGAGAGCTCTGACCCCACACAGGGAGAACATAATGCAAAGCCCAGATGCAGAAAGCGAAGGGTGGGCTGTGGGTAGGGTCAAAGGCTTGCCCAGTGATAGACTAAAAGCAACGGCGCCTCCTAGTGGCCATGTACTGACAGTACCTGAGCAGTTCCAGCTATGATGTTCTCTAGAACAGCCCAACCCAGGGCTGAAGGAAACTGCAAAAAGACTCAGGCAGAACCCTACAGCCCTGAGCACCAGCATGAAACCTGGGCACTTCTGCACAGGACTGCGGGAGCATGTAGGAGCCCTCCGTACCTCCCCACATCCTTCAACTACGAAGCAGCATAAATAGGCAACACCGACTGCAGGTGTACCCTGGAGACACGGCATCCTCATGAGTACCCGAATTTATTTGGCTTTTAAAATGTCTTGTGTGTGCAAGAAGACATAACAAACACATCTTCTGGGAGTTGGTTCTTGTTCTCCCACTGCTCTGCGTACCCCAGGCTAGCAGGCCTGTGAGCTTTGGACGGACGCAGTTTCTGCAGGTGTGCACACACCAGGCACCTGGCTCTCCACCTGGGATCAGGGGTCAAACGTGGGTATCAGGCTTCTATGACAAAGCCTTTAATGTGCTGAGTCATCTTCCAGGCCCAATTTCTTCTGTAGTCCAGGCAGCCCTCTGAGTTACTGCATACCCAGGGGTGAGCTTGAACTTCTGACCCCGCTGCCTCCACCTCCCAAGTGCTGGGACTGCAGGTGTGCTACAATGCTTGGGTCATGCTGGACTTTGTGCACGGAGGACACACTCCACTGGCTGAGCTACAGCCTCATCTCCTGGTATTGTCACTTCTAAGACACCAGAGCTAAACATGAGGACCAGGGATTTTCTGCATGAGAACCGGCCACTTCCTTCCACACAGGACAGGGTAGGAAGGGCCCAGGCTCCAGGCCATGCTCAGGCTCTGATTGTCTCCCAGTCTGAGGACGGCAGAGAGATCTTGGCTGTACACAGCACTTAAAGGTTTATTTGGGGAAAGGCAAGATGGTTCAGTAGGCAAAGTGCTTGTCACCGAGCCTCACAACCAGCCAAGACCCACACGAAGGAGAGACTGAGTCACCAAAGCTGTCTCCTGATATCCACATGTGTGTTGTGGTGTGTGCATAGCACCTACACATAAGCACTAAAATTCTTTGTGTGTGTGTGGTGTGAGTGCTTTAGTTTCTGTGTAGCCCTGGCTGGCCTCAGCTCCAGAGTGCTGGGATAGAAGGCGTGTGCCACCCCTGCCCAGCATAAGCAGCTTATTATTGGTCCTGCACTGCTCCCACCCCAACTCTAGGAACAAGTTAACAGCAGTGAGTAGCCAGGCCGCTTCTGCTCAGCCTAGGGAAAAGCGCTCAGCCATCTATCACATGTTCAACGCCGAGTGTGACCAGCCACTGGGACAAGGCTGGATGATGCATCTCCAGGAACTAGTGATCCCATCTTCAGGGCCATGTCCACCTTCCTCCCCACTCTCCTCCAGTCGCCCCAACTTGCAGCTCAACTCAAGTATCAGGCTGGCCGCCCAGGCTCTTAAACTGTAGTCAATGTTCAAGTGGTGACTGTCCCTTCTTCAACCTGGCAAGAGGCCAGCCTCCTTCTCCACCAGCCGGCTGACGGTGCGCAGGGCTAGAGGCAGGGCTGTGTTGGTGTCTCGGTGGTAGCGAGGCTGGCACACGCCTGCAGTGGGTGTGAACACAAACTGGGCCACACTGGGCATCTTCAGTAGAGTCAGTAGCTCTGTGGCCCGGGTACGGATGGCTTCTGCATCCTCCTCACTGTGCACGGAGCTGGTGGCTGGGTTCTGGGCCAGGGTCCGAATTTTTGACAGGAACAATGACACCCTGGGGAAGAGAGGGGCTCAGCTATTTAACTGCCAAGGATCAGCCCCCTAACACACCCAGATGACTGCCCTCATGGGCTCCTACTCTGCGCTCCCCAGATGGATACCTTGGGATCAGGTCTTGGCTCCGGGAGGCCAGCTTGGTCAGCGTGGTCATGAGTACAGTGACCACCTGTGGGGGACAGCAGGGCAGGTCAGCCGAGGGGCGGGACTGGGTGACTTCAAACAGCAGGGCCTCCAGTGCTTCAAAGAACTTGTTGATCTGCTCCACTGTGCATCTCTTGTCGCAGGTCACTGACAGGTATTCACCAATGGCCCATACCTAAGCCCAGAACAGAGGCTTAGCACACAACAGGGCTTCCTGTCCAATGGTGGGAGGGTGAGAATGTGCTTACCACACAGGTGAACATGCTGGCTCGGCTGCAGATGCTGCTCACGCTCCCCACAAATTCCAGAAGCTCTCGTGACAGCTCCACCACCAATGATGGCTTCAGCTTGCATAGCACCAGAAGCTGGGAGCTCAGCACCCTGCCAGGAGAGCGAAAACCCTGTGAGGCTGTGTGCTCAGGGCAGATCTGAGCCTGGCCAATCTGATGGGAAAGAGTCAGAAGCACCTGGTGGAAGTCAGGGAGATAAGAACTGTCACCTGTTGAGTCACTCTACTGGGGACATGACTGTCTCAAATCCAGGCTACTGGAGAGAGTGAGGTAGAAGGAATGCTGTGAGTTCTAGGACAGCCTGCACTGGAGTGAGTCCTGTCATAAAACTGAGGAGGAGAGCCCCTGCCTAGAATCCCCCAGTGAGGGGCTGGGGTGTGGCTCAGTGGTAGAGCCCCTGCCTAGAATCCCCCAGTGAGGGGCTGGGGTGTGGCTCAGTGGTAGAGCCCCTGCCTAGAATCCCCAGTGAGGGGCTGGGGTGTGGCTCAGTGGTAGAGCACTTATCTAGGGTTAAGGTGGCCTTAGGTTTAATTTCCAGGATGGGTGCACATCTACATGAGAATAAACAACCTAAAGCAACATCTCTCAACCCGAGGGTCATGACCTTTTGAGCTGGCATATTAGAAATCCTGCATATCAGATATTTACATTAGGATTCATAAGAATAGCAAAATTACAGTTATGTAGTAGCAATGAAAATAATTTTATGGTTGGTAGGTCACCACAATATGAGGAAATGTCACAGCATTAGGAAGGTTGAGAACCACTGCCCTAAAGGAAAGGGACCTTGGTGGACAGGAATCTCTGCAATAGAGACATAAGCCCACCATTCAAAGGACACAAAGAGTCTCAGAGGACAGACACCAGAATGTCCTGAATGGGAGATGAGCTGCACCAGGGAGAGGAACTGGCAGGACAGGAGAGTGCTCAGACTCCTAGCTGTGCACAGGACAGGGGGCGCAGAGGTGTGTGTGCCACAGCACTGGTGACCCTGCCTACCTGTGCACACTGGCCTCATACTGAGGGACCTGGTAGAGGGAGTCACTTCTGTCTAGAAGCAGCAGTGCCAGCTGGTTGATCAGGGCCCCATCAGCAAACTGGGATCAAGAACAAGAGACAGGTTCAGTCCTGGGCAGTGGTGCTATTATCTTCTACCCTCAGGGAGGAGTGAGGCCATAAAGGGAAGCGTGACTTAGGGGTGAATCTCCTCATTCACTGCCTACCTTCCCCAGCACCTGAAAACCAGAGGGAGGACCCAGAAACCCCAGCCTCCTGCCTCTGCTACCGCACTACATCTTTCCCTCAGGACCTGCTCTGCTGCAGGGTGCGATGGTGACTCCTTTAGGCCCAGCACTTGGGAGACAGAGGCAGGAGGATCTGAGAGTCTGTGGCCACTCTAGTTCACATGGTGAGCTCCAGGCCAGCAGTTTATACAGAGAGGCAATGTCTCAAATATGAAAACAGAAACAAAAAAAAATCTAAGCCTTTTCCCAAAACAAAAAATTCTAAGCCTTTTCCCAAAACAAAAAAATCTAAGCCTGTTCCCCGGCTAAGATTCTATTTTGTCTGAGTGACCTCAATGGCCCCACTCTGTTCCTAGTCGTCCTCAAGGGGTTCTGAGGGCTTCCACTCGTCCAGCCTGGGAACATGCAGTCAGGAAGAAAGCCCTGGGCTATGGGAGCTCAGGGGACTGGGCACAGGCTGCTTTGGCTCTAGCTTGCGCTGCCAGCCCACCCCATCCTGAGGGCTGAAGGATGAGTAGCCCTTTCCTGTCTCTCTTACCGAGATCATGGAGGGTGCTGCAAGACAAACCGCCTGTGGGGTCAAGGCCAGTGTACCACACTCTGGCCTGGGTCCTCCTGACTATATGAGGTCTATAGGGGAAGGGACCTGGGCAGTGGGCTCACCTGGGTCACAGCTGAGAAGAAGGCCTGAAGCAGGATGGGCACCGCCTCCGAACACTGGGTTACCCGGCCACAGCTGGCCATGGGCTTCAGCAGCTGGTGAAGCGGTGTCAATCTGGGGACAGACACAGTGGGGCTACTGAGGGCCTGCCCACATTCCTTCCTGAGTGGCCCCACAGTAGTCAGAAGCAGGGACACTATGCCCAGCCACTGGTAGTCACGGCTCACATGTTCCACAGGGCTCAAGCAGGTCAGGACATGCCAAAGGCCCCAGGACAGCAGAGCCAGGGACACGGCAGCAAGGGCCTACAGGCCATTCCTGGTCCTCTCAGTCCCCAGAATATGCTAGGCCTTAGTTTCCCCTTTGTAAAGTGGACTGTCCACAGCACCAGCTAAGGGCTGGGTCAATGGGTGGAGCCCGGGCTGAGTAAGAATACAGTGTTTTCTCTGGCAGAGTCCTACATCATGTTTGGTGATTGGCCCAGGTTTCCCACCTCTGTGTGGAGCCGCTGGCCTTGGTACGAAGCAGGTGACGGAAGAGTCCCTGGAACTGTGGGTCCCGGAAGGCCTCCAGGCAGTTGGGAATCCTGAGGGAGACATCCCAAAGCGGCCTTTCCGATGGGGTTTGTGAGGACCTGAGAGGACAGAGGCTCAGTTGGGACATTATTCTCAGCACGAGTCAACCACGGTTCTATCTGGCCGATGCCAGGGGCACCTGCTGGAGCATCGCAGGCTCTCCGGGCTGGGGAAGCACTCTGGGCCGGAGAACATGGGAGACTCCCTTGCTGAGCATGAGTGCACTGAGGAGCGCTGGGGCTCAGGGGCTGCTCGGGGTGGGTGGCAAAGCGAGCAGAGATACACTGTCTGTGGTCTGGAGCCTTGCAGGGGCCCTGGTGCAGGGGGATGGGAGCCGTGAGGAGAGCAGAGCGAGGAGAGCAGAGCTGGTGCCTGGCTGCACGGGAGAGGACAGGGCTGACGGGGCAGAGTGGGCCCACCTGAGCTGTAGGTCCAGAGCAGCTGTCAGGCAGGGCAGGTCAAGCAGTGCGTGCAATATCTCCACGGCGGTGCCGGCATCTACCAGAGCCGGGAGGAGGACCACAAACTCGGCTGTGAGGGGAGGGCTGTTCCAAGCCAGGAACTGTGGGAGGAAGAGACACAGTGGCTCAGACAGGGCAAGATTACGCTAGCTGGCCACGGCCTTGTCCAATGGCCTCCTACTGCCCACTCACACAAAGACACTCCGTTCAAACAGGGGCAGCTGGACTCAGCCCTCCCTGTCCCCCCACACTGCGTATCTTTGGCTATGTTTTGAGGGTTTCACTTACTGCTGTTAAAGTGAGCATGTACACACGTACACACAAGTGGAAGCCAAAGGACATCGCACAGGAGCAGGGTCTCTCATTTTATCACATGGGTCCCAGGGAGGGAACCCCGACTGTCAGCAGCAACTGTCTTTACCAGCTGGAGCCGTTTCTGGTCATACTTGCTATTCTATTTTGTCTTTTGCAGCCAATTTTGTGGCAGCAATGACAGCAGCCATTTCTGAATTACTCCTGTTTTCTTTAGAAAAAGGACCGAGTTTTGGGGCAGGGAGACAGCTCAGTCAGGAAAGTGCTTGTTGCACAAACACGAGGACCTGCACAATGCGGGGGATAGCAGTGTGCACCCAAAATCCTTGGGGAGGCAGTCAGCACAGTTCCTGGGGCCGGCTGGGCATTTAGCCTGCTCACACCCAACTTCAAACAACCAGGTGGAGGGTAAGGACGTAAGGATCACAACACCCGGGTTTGTGTTTTGATCTCCACACACGTGTATCTAGACTCATATTCATGGAATACATGAACATTCTAGCGCTCACGCGGTACGCGTGCGCGCGCACACACGCACACACACACACGCACGCACGCACACACACACACACACACACGCACGCAGGACTGGGTCTATAAATGGTTCTAACAGGTAGACTGGGAAGTACAAGTTAAAGACACACGATGGGCTGGGGAGATGGCGCAGTCAGGAAAGCACTTGCTGTGCACACACAGGAACTGTGGTTTTATCCCCCTGAACCTGAATAAAATTTCCAGGCATGGTGGTGGCGTATGCCCTGCACTGGGGAAGTGGAGACAGGGTAGCCTACTTGGAGAGGCCCCATTGTTTGAGGAACACCACCTAAGGTTGACCTCTGACCTCTACAAGCACATACATATCCCCCGCTCCCACAGATCCATCCCAGGCTCACACTGATGAACTGAATGCACATGCACCCGCTACAGTACTGTCGTGGATCAAGCAGGCACTGCTGCACACACCTGCAATTCGGCACGCAGGAAGCTCAGCTTCCGGGAGCAGAGGGATCTCAAAACTGAAGCTGGCCAGCTCCAAGTCAGCCATCCATCTCTCGTCTATGCACGACTTTAGATATTGTTTTAGGTGTATGCGTGGACTGCCTGCATATATGTAGGCACTGTGTGCATAAAGTGCCTGAAGACACAGCAAGGACACTGGGTCCCACGGAATTAGTTACATACAGATGGTTGTGAGGCACCATGTGCTGGGAACCGAAACTGGGTCCTCCGCAAGAGCAGCCAGTGCTGCTAAACACTAAGCCATCTCTCCAGGCCCTAAGTTTTTCTTTGTGCTGTTTGTTTTTGAGACAAGGTGTCACGATGAAGCCCTGGTCGTTCTGGAACTTGCTTATGAAGACCAGGCTGGCCTTGAACTCTTAGGGATCCTCAAGCCTCTGACTCCTGAGGGCTAGGATAGGGACCGACACATCCGGCTTTGTGTGCTTTTTGAGACAGGCTGTAACTGAAGCAGGCCTTGAACTCTTACTTCTGATCCCCTTGCCTCAGCCTCCCTTGTGCTGGGATTACATGTATGAAGTACCATGTCTGTATCTCATGCGGCTGTCTGAGATGATACTGTCTGTATGTTATGATATATGGAGACCCCTAGTCTTAATACCTCACCCTGTGTCCCAAACGGAGATCAACTGAAAAGGGGAGAAGGCCTGGACCCACCCCCAAAAAAGTTTACACTTGCCTTGAACAGACTAGGGAAGCTCAACCTGAGGAGGCTGAGGAAGTGGGGGTCGAACTGGGCCAGGTTGCGCGTGCAGAAGTGTGTAACCTCGAAGGCCAGGGTTGGGCTGTAGAAGCGCTCGGAAGGGAGCCTGCTGAGCAGGTGCTGGTAGATGGCTTCCGCATCCACGGTGGCTGCCTCCCCTGAAAGACACCAGAGGCCGCCAGGGCATCAGGCTCTGCAGCAGCAGTGTCTGCTATGACTTGAGGTGAGTTCTGCTTTAGCCAGAGCTCAGTGTGGCAGAGCCACAGGGCTGCACGTGTCTCCAGAACACCAAGAGCCTGCTGTAGATGGCGCTGCCTCCCTGAGACCACAGAGCACAGCCCATGAGGACACTGTCAGGAAGGCAGCAGGCCTCGACTCCTCACTTTGTGGGCCCATGGTAGAGCAGAGTCCTGCTTGGCCCAGAACCGTAATCTCAGCCACTCAGGAGGCTGAAGCAGAAGAATCCCAAGCTTAAGACCAGCCTGGGCAACTCTGTGAGACCCTATTCCAAAATAAAGAGAGGCTAGGTGTGGTGCACACCCTTTTAAATCCAGCACCTGGGAGACAGAGGCAAGTGAACCTCCATGAGCTCCAGGTCAGCTGGAGCGACACACAAGGGCCTGTTTTAAAACAAGAAAGTAAAACCACATCAACCAAGTAAAAACAAAATTAAGCAATTAAAATAAAAAGAGGACTGGGGATTAAACTCGGTGGTAGAGCCCCTGCCTAGAATCTCCCGGTGAGGGGCTGGGGTGTGGCTCAGTGACAGAGTACCTTGTCTAGCATGTGAAGGACTTAGGCTCCATGCCCAGATTGCCAATAAACAAACAAAACTGTGTGACAGCCTCTAAGGCCAGGAAGAAACTTCCCATGTACCCAGACTCACCATGGTTCAGGAAGAACTGGGCAAGGGGCACCAGTGCCCGCTCACTGCCAGGGTCTTCACCTAGCCTCCTATGCAGGGCCTTCAGGCAGGAGAGGGTGCGGTAAAGGAAGGAGGGGTCCTGCCGGCACAGCACGTCCAGCACCAACACAGCTTCCACCAGGCACTGCAGGGACACCAAGTTGTGTCAAAGGGTCAGGCAGCACCTGCCCCAGCACCCTGCAGGGTACTCACAGCTTTCTGTAGGTCGGAGTCCCCCTTCCTCAAGGCTCCTGGAACAAAGAAAGTTGACTTGTCTCTAAACAGCCCCATAACAAGGCAGTCTGTGTCCTACAAGTTTGAGATCAGGACAATGAGCAGGCATGTGACAAGACAGGGGGCAGGGACTGGTACCCATAAGGTGTGGACAAGATGGGTGGACTTTGGATGCCAGAAGCGAGGTGCTAGGCACACAGGTAGGGCCTGTCCTCAGACACAAGGAGGCTCCGAATCCCACAGTGATCTGAGACCCATGGCTCTTCAAGATTTTATTTTCAATTTCATTTCATGTGAATAGGTGTTTTTTCTACATGTTATATATGTGCACCATATGCTTGCTTGGTGTCTGAGGAGGCCAGAAGAGGGCATCAGATCCTCTGTAACTGTAGTTACTGCGGGAAACCATGTGGATACTTGGAACCAAAACCAGGTCCTCTGCAAGAGCAGCCAAGTGCTCTTAACTGCTGAGCCACCTCTCGGCCTTTGTTCCGGGGTTAGTTCTTTTAAAGCAGACACTCAGCTAGGTTGGCTGCCTTGACCCCACCCTGCAGGGAAATGTGTTGGTAGCCTGGGGACTCACTCCGGTTACTCTGCTCCAATAGGCGCTGGCAGTACTCAAAGGCCACCTCTCTCAGCCTCTCCCGAGGGGGCAGCAGTCGGCTGGCAGTGGAGGCAGCAGAGAGCACAGACAGGGTGGAGCCCTCCAGCTCTGACCTGTCATCTGTAGGAGAAAATAACCCCTGGTACCCTTGTGTGGACAGGCAGGCTGGGCAGACTGCACGCTCCAGCAGCTTCCCAGAGTGCTCAAGGTCGCCCAAGTCATCAAGTATGAAGCTGTTGTCACCAGGGCTAGATGCACAAATTTGTCTGGGCTACTGGTTGGTTTTCTGCTTGTTTTTACTGTATGAAAACAGGGTCTTGCTATGTATCTGAGGCTGGTCTCAAACTTATAATCCCCCTGCCTCAGAGTCCCAGGTGCTGGCATGATAGATATGGATCCCTACACTTGGTTTAATTTTGTGTTTTTGAGACAAAGTCTCAAGACAGCCTGGGCTGTAGCTCAGGCTGACTTCAAACTATGTAGCTGAGGGTGGCCTTGAATTCCCCAATCTTTCTGCCTCTACCTCCCAAGAGCTGGGCTCGTGGGCACACACCACCACGAGCAGCTCAATCTGACTATAAACCAAGTCTGCAGCTGGGACAAGATCAGATAGGCCTGTGAATAGCTGCCGTGGATGATCCGTCTGGCTCTCTGGGACACCTCATGGAGACATCAGTATGCTTACAAAGGCGCTGGGCTGTGTTCTCGGCTCCTCCTGGGGTCAATGGCCCTCTGCTGCTGGCCTCCAAACTCAGAACACTCCTTGCTTGGCTCACAGACACCTGTGGTTTTCGTCTTGCCCACACCTTACCCTCACCCAACCACAGCGTGTCTGCACTCTCTACCCCTCAGTGCTCTCTGCCCTACCCTGGGCACACCTGCATCTGGACTGCCTGGATCCTCAGGGCCACTGTGGAGCAGCCATTTCCGAAGCATGGAGAAGGCCTGCATGTTCAGCCACTGGTCCTCTGTGAAGTGCTGGCCCGTGGAGAGGACCGTGAAGAAGTCAGAAGCCACTGCTCCATCCACCTCTGTGATGGGACCAGGCTGTGGGAGGAAGGACAGGGCTGGGGACAAGCCTGGTGGACTCATAAAGCACACAGGAGCACAGAAGTCATGTACAGGAGGCTGTGAGCTCCACCATGGCCAGGGACCTGCATTTCCTGCCCTGTCCGGCTACAGCCTTGTAGAAAGCACCCATACTCCTAGATCCAGGCATGCCTGCCCCAAGACCTAAACACATGGGACAGCTCCAGCTCAGATGTGTGTCTTGCGTCCTCTGTAGGCACTGAGCAGGAGCCACGCAGGCTGAGTAGCTGTCAGGTTCAAAGTGTGTTCCCCCATCCTGGACCTTCCCCACTCCACGGTAGAGAGCAATGAGAAACCTTACTGGAACCAAGGGGAAGGATAAGCAGGGTCTATAGGAACCTGCCTGGTGAGACTGACTCGCCGTGTGTGGTGTCAGTGCATGGGAGAGACGGAATGAGCACTATCAGAGACAGTAGCATTGCTTTGTTTTTGTGACAGCATCTCATGTACACCAGTGTGTTCTCAAACTTGCTACGTAGCTGAGGATGACACAAATCCTTATTCTTGTTCCTGCCTTCTTGGTTCTGGGGCTGCAGGTGTGCACTACACGCGTTTACGTGGTTCTGGGGCTGCAGGTGTGCA
Source organism: Microtus ochrogaster (assembly GCF_000317375.1). NCBI lineage: Eukaryota > Metazoa > Chordata > Mammalia > Rodentia > Cricetidae > Microtus > Microtus ochrogaster. The sequence continues at coordinate 2,242,798 of NW_004949125.1, read as the reverse complement.
CCACATGCAATTATGTGGTTCTGGGACTGCAGGTGTGCACCACACGCGTTTACGTGGTTCTGGGGCTGCAGGTGTGCACCATACGCGTTTACGTGGTTCCAGGGCTTGAACCCAAGGCTAAACACACGCTAGGCAAATGCCCTACCACCTGGGCCTCATCCTCTCATCCCCAGCCTGTGACAGAGCTTTTGTGATTTCAGCTCCCTGGGACCCTAAAGCAGCCGGGACTCACCTGCCGGGTCCTGGGTGTAGAGAAGAAGCCACCTGAGTATGGAAGGCCTTGCTGGATGCTGGCGTAGCGCAGCCAGTCCACTAGCCTTCTGCTGAGCAGGTTGGTCTGGTCTGTGGGGATGGGAGGAGGTGCAGTGAAGGAAAGTTAGGTCTCCAGATTCCCAGGTGATGCCAAATCTGCTCTAGAGAAAATGGGGCTCAACAGAACCCCATACCATGGGTACACCCTGGGAAGCTATGCATGATTCTCCGACAGCTCTAACCTCCTTCCACCACACACTAGACCACAGTCACTGTGGGAAAGGAGCCACGAAGGCCTTTGGGGAAGAACTGTCTAGTACCTTCCACGAGGGTGCCTGGGGCCAGGCCAATGATCTTGGTCAGGACGGGGAGGAGGTGCCTGACGCTGGGCCCCTCGGGCTGCCGGTTCTCAAGGATCTTGAAGATGCGCTGGCTCAGACAGCTGATCTCTCCTTTTCTGTCTCCCTTCAAAGTAGGACAGGAAGCTGAGGACACGAGAGTCTCAGCAGCATAAGGACCTGGGCTCGATCCCTGGCAAGCATACTGCAGCCGCTCTTTAAGCTCAGAACATCACACTGGCAGGCCCGGCCCTGGAGTCCGGCTGAGCTATCAACAGAGACCCGGAGTGTGTGCATGGGGGCTATGCACATGAGATAGTCATTAGACCATCCAAGGGGATGGACTCCGGACAGAGTTGGTCTCCGCAGCACTGGACACACTGAGGGACAAACCAGTTTGCTGTATTCCTGTGATCCCAGAACCACAAGAAACAGATGCCACCCCTCCCCCCCACCCCCAATGGTGGCAATTGTGTTACCTGGGCTAAGAGTACAGAGGCCACAAGACTGAGCTGCCGGGTGTTTTGGGTGTGATCACAGGACAGGGCCAGGTCATCAAAAGGTGACATCTCTCTCAAGATAGCGGCACAGAGGACCTGAAGCTGCTCAGGATTTGTGGGCGAACAGAGGGTGTTCTGCAACAGGTCCATACACACCTTCTCCAGCCTGGAGGGCGAGACCCCGCCAGATGACATGTCAGGCCTGTGGTACGTACGCTGACACCCCAGGGAAGATGGCTGGAACCTGTCTGCTGGATGTGTAGGGTTTTCCCAGCAGTGCTGTCCACTCACCGTCGGGGATACTTGGTGGCTGAGACGATGAGGAAGAGCCTCTGTAGGGCATCCACGGCGGCTGGCCCTGGAGGTTCCTGCAGCAGCTTAGTGACCCGGGTGCAGAATCGCTGCAGCTCCTCATCCTGTATCTCCCTAAGGAAGGAAGGGGACCACGGTGCTGCCCTGAACCACAGGCATGTCCCCCACTGGGGGACTATCCCTAACTGGCAGAGAAAGCAAGCAGCAGCCATCCAGGCTCACAGTGCCTGGGAGGGGTGGAGTGCAGACAGGTTCCTCCCCTGGAACTGAGATGTAGCACCCCCAGTTTCCTAGTGACACCCTTTACCAAAGGCCATGCAGCCAACCTTGTTCTGCTGTTCCAATGGCAAAAAAACAAACAAACAAAAAACCCACACTATTGCTTTTTTTTTTCCCCCTCTGTTTTGAGACAGGGCCTCACTTTGTAGCTCAGGCTAGCCTGGAGTCTGCAGCAATCCTCCTGCCTCTGCTTCCAAATGCTGACATTTCAAGAGTGAGCCAACATACTCAGTAAAAGGTTTTATGAGTCTTTCAAAAGTCAGGAATCTTTAGTCCAAGTTGCCTCTTCCTCTCCCCCAGAGAGCCTTGCTATACAGCCACGGTTGAACTTACTACATAGCCCAGACTCAACCTCTTCATCCTCCTTCCTCGTCCTTCCAAGACCTACAGGTGTGCACAACCATGCCTTGCTTTTCCCCAGCCCCTGCCTTTATTGGCAGTGATGGAGTTTGAGGCCAGGGCCCTACACTTAATAAGGAAGCAGCCACTCTACCTCTGAGCACCATTGCCAGCACTCCCAAGCTGCCCTTCAAACATGGTTCAGTGAACCTCCCACTTTTGAGAGGGGATGTAAAAGCTTCTACATTGAAGCTCAAAGATTACAGCAGAGTGTAAGGTGGGCCTGATATGTCACTGGCTTCAATTGAACATGCCGAGACCAAACTAAACATCAGAGCAGAACTCAGTTTCCCAGCTTCTATTCCAAGCTTAACAGCAAGGAAAAGAGGGCTGGGACCGCAGCCCGGCAGAAGGGCGCTCGCGTGCAGCCCTGGATTCCATCCCCAACACCACAAAAATCAAGGCCCACGGTGAGGGAACTGCCTGGAGCGGTGGCACACACCTTTAATCCCAGCACTTGGAAGGCACAGTCAAGTGGATCTCTGTTGCGTTTGCGGTCAGTTTGGTCTACAAAGCAAGTTCCTGGGCCACAGAGTGAGGCTCTGTCTCAACTATTCCCCCCGCCCCCCCAACAAAAACCTGCATGAGGGGCCTATGGGTGCTAAGGAGGGCCCCTAACATCCTAAACCATGGCTGACAGCCCTACTGTGGTCTCCAGATGGGGTTGACAGTTTGCATGCTGCCCAATTTTGGACCTGCCTGTCTAGGGCTTGAATTTGGTTCCTGGGAAACAAAAAGAAAACAGCCTCCTCTCGGCAGTTACTGCACGTCTTTGACGGCTGTAGGATGACCTCCAGTAACCTTCCCACCACTCTAGCCTACTTGGGTTTTCCAGGATCCACTCAGTCACACTAGGTTCCTACAGAAGAGGCTGGGTGAAGAAGGGGAGCCACGAACTGGCCTAACGACAGAGGACGAAATGACCGGAAGAGAGATATCCTGCATCGAGTGGGTAGAGCTTCAGCACAGCTTTAAAACACTGACCCACTTCTCCCACAACTACCCACTGCTCCTGGGGACCCCTCCCAGGACAAAAAGAATTTCAATGAGTCGCTTTTCATCACCTGTGCCAGGACCCGGAGCAGAATCTGAATGGGAAACGTTATTTTTGTGCTGGCATGAGGCGGTCACACGCTGGCCAACACTTAAGTCCCCATATAACAAACACTCTGCTTAAAACGGAGACTATCCTGCCTACTGAAGGAGGGCGGTGGGCCTGTGGGGCGGATCGTGTGGTTCGGTCACCGCTTAGTCTTAATGGATCTTAGAGAATTATCTTGGAGTTTTTTTGGTTTTGCTTTTTTTTTTTTTTAATTTGTTACATTTATTTATGTGCAGCTGGGGGTGCTCGAGTGGAGATCAGAAGACAACTTGAAGGAATTGATTTTCTCCTTCCTCCACGTGGATTCCCGGCTAGCTGAGGCTGTCAGGCTTGGCTGCAAGGGAGTTTACCCACTGAGTCCTCTGAGTTCTGTCCTGTTCGCAGGCTCCAGACTTTAAAACGCTCGTTCAAGCTCTTGTTCTCTGGGATCCCAGAGACCTTCTCCATCCTAATCCTTCCCCACAAGTGGCCCAGCTCAGAGTCCATATTTGTCCCTCTGCTTTTTAAGTTTACCAAATGCATCAGGTCTGGGTTTCTGATACTCATTTCCTCCGTTTGATCGAGTGCCATCAAGTCTTGGACCGGCTAGTTGGGAAGGATGGCGCAACCTAGGCGCTCAATGCGGGACCAGCGTAGCCTGGCACCAGACACGATGGAGGACTTCTTAGCTGGGTCGTGCACCTCACACTTCACGCAGGCCGTCCCGGGCGCCACACGGGGACCCGAGCCGCGCAGCGAAACCACCGCCTCCCCGCTCCTCCCTGGCTTTGTCTCACGCCCCGTGTCCCCGGCCCCAGATCCGCAGACCTGGCCTGGTGCAGTAGACTCTCCGCGCCCGCCGAGAACATCCTGTCCACAGCTCGGAGGCCACCTGCGACCAAAGCGTTGTCGAGGACTTCCGGGTAGCATCACATGATGGGTCATGTGACCAAACTGCGTGCGTGCCTCTGCTTCTCACACCCGTCCCTCGCCCTGGCTGCGTCACGTGGGAGAACCTGGACCGCGAGCGGCCGACTTCCGGTGCCACATCACGTGGGAGGACCCTGCTAGCGAAAGACTTCCGTTATGCGTCAGGTGGGCGGGGCGGAGGCCACGAGCTTGTAGCGCAGAAGCCGGTTCCGGGCCAGCTCCGGTGCATCTGTCCACGTCACCGTCAGCCACGGAACCGTACAACCGTGGTTCTTGGAGCCCGGAGCTTTTGACCCCGGAAGAGCTCCTTTTGATCCCGGAACTGCTAGTGGTAGGTTTGGGATCTGGAGAGAAGACTAGGAACGTAGTGTCTGTCTAGAATCCCCCAGTGAGGGGCTCGGGCGTGACTTGGTGCAAGAGTACTTTCGGGCCTGTGTGAGGCCCTGGGTTCCATCCTCTCAGCAAGACAAACCTGTGTGCCAGGGGTTCGTCATTTTCCCTTTCTCTACACGTGCATGCACACCCAGTAAACATTACCATGGATAATATTTGACCTGCTTCTTAAAATCTGTAGCAGGTTATTTGAAAATCTCATTAGTGGAAAGTAGTTGAAGTAAAAAATAATACACACACATACATACATATACCTATTATATATATATATATACTATCTACATATCTATAAGGGCTAGAGAAATGGCTCAGTCAGTATATTGCTTGCCATGTAAACATGAAGACTACGCTTGAGTTCCCAACATCACATAAAAATATCTACGTACTTAACATACACAAGCACACACATGCATGCATGCAGTTTAAGTCACTCGTGTGACAGACACATTTTTTATGACCTCTGTCAGAGGCACTCTGCTACAAAAACACCCAATGTCTTGCTAGCCTGGGGTTCTGGGGTCAGGAGGCTGTGGCATCTCACATTCATTTGTGTTGGGGGGTAGGTGCCTGTTTCACGTGCAGACAAAGGAAGCTGATGGTAGACGGAGGAGCTGTCATGGTGGGAACTTGGACCCATGTCTGTCTGGCTCTTGCCAGTGCCTAGTGCCTATGACATAGAACAAGCAAGATGTCAGAGAGAAATGGGCAGGAGCGCAGGCGGCTCCGTCCTTGCGAGCGTGAGAACCTGAGCTCCATCCCTAGGTGGCTGTGGGAAAGTAAAGCACACACTTGTGATCCCAGCACTGGGGAAGTGGAGGCAGGAGGAGCGCTGGGTTTTGCTGGCCGGCCAGCTAGCTTCCTTGGCAAGTCCCAGGCCAGTGAGAGACCCTGTCTCAAAAGACAAGGTGGGGCAGGGAAGATGACTCAGTGCGTGAAAGTGACTGCCACACAAATGACAAGCTGAGCGTGAGTCCCCAGAACCCACATAAAAGCTACAGAATAACTTTAATGCTATGTAAATAGTGTAAGCACTTGTGAGCCCAGCACACCTACAGCAGATAGGAGGAGGAGGCAGGAAAAGCTCCTGGAACTAGAGGGCTGGCTAGCCTGGCTTATGCAATGGCAAAGAAATTGTCTCAAACAAGGTGGAAAGGTGAGGGCGGGCACCTGAAGGTTGTTCTCTAACTTGCCCACGTCTCCTGTGGCCAGTGCATGCCTGTGCCTCCACATATGAACACACACAGCACGTGGAGGAACAAGAGCTGAGGTTGTCTTCTGTCTCCATACAAATGCACACACATACACACACAGGAAGTCACACCCAGGAACATGGACACCGAAGAGAGAAATGGAGTTTCTCACCTGACTGAGGGTCAGATGTCTGCTAGGGCCACGGAGGCAGCCACGATTCAGGCTTGAATGAGAATGGGTCCCATTGGCTCCCATACTTGAATGCTTTGTCCCGGGATGGTAGAACGGTGTGGGAAGGATTAGGTGTGGCCTTGCTGGAGGAGGTGTATCACTGGGGTCAGGCTTGCGGTTTCAAGAGCCCACAGCATTTCCCAGTTAGCTCTCTTTGTCTTGTCGCTGTTTCAAGGAGTGAGCTCTCAGCTGCTGCGCTCCCTGCGTGGTCAGGGCTCTCACCCCCTGATCTGGGAGCCGCAAAGTAAATGCCTTTTTGTTTTTCATAAGTTTCCTTTGTCATGGTGTCTCCTCACAGCAAAAGACCGAGTAACAAGACACACAGACCACCTGCAGACACATCCTGGCCCAGCTGTGGGCCTGTGTCATGAGACGGGGAGACACGGGCTAGCTCCTCCCTTGCCATCTGTGAACCATCTCCATATCCTTGGAGCTCAGACGACAAGACACCTGCAGGGCTCTACCTGGACTGGACACCCAGGAACCCCCAGAGGAAGCAGAGTCCCTGGCCATTTCCCTTTCACCTCTGAAGCAGCTGGGGGTCGAGTCTGTCACTCCAGGAGCAGGGGTGTGTATCCAGGCCATCTGTTGGGCTGTCTGCCCTCCACAGTCACTCACTCAGGGACCACTCACCTCTGGGTACATATCTTTAATATATAATTTTTATTTCTGGTTATAGAAACAAATGCTAAGAGGAGAATACAGAGCTTCCCCACCCACATACAACAATCGAATAGATAAAAGAACAGTTCAAATGGATGAAAAAGGAAATAGAAATTTTCCACTGTTATAGCTTTAAAACATTAATGTCTAATAATAGTTAGAAATCACATTCAGGTGTCAAACTTTTTTTTTTTTTTTAAAAAGGATGGTTCTGTTATAAAAAATACTGTATCCCATTTGAAATGAACGCCCAGGTGGTGCTGCTTGGGATGTGGGTTTGCAGGTCTTTCTGATCCCAACCATTACCCTGCCTCCTGAGTGAGACCTTCACCCACTGAGGTGGGGCACGTGCCATCTCTGGAACCAGGACTCCCAGCACATAGGATACCACTGCTTTTAAAGCACTAAGTGTTAAACATATCATGGAAACACTTTAGACAGCCACTATAAAACAAAACAAAACCTCACATGTGTGCGCGCGCGCACACACACACACACACACACACACACACACACTCCCTGAACACCCTCCCCCCAATTACTTTTACAGAATTATCATTCAGTTAAGAAAAAGAACGACCTCACTATTGGCTTTAGCCCCTCCCTCACACGTGCACAGCTGCTGTCCCCCTCCCCAGGACACAGCAGAATTCAAGGGGAGACATGGAAGACAGTTTGGGTCTCTCCTTCCTGCCCCCACCACCTTTGCCCAGCCCAGGAATCAAGCTAAGGTATCAGGGATCCCAGATGCCTCCAGGAAGGATGTTATGAAGGGAAGATGGGAGAGAGGGGCCAACATGAAATGTTAGATTTTTTTTTTTTTAAATTCCCAACTTTACCAATTAAAAGTTCTAGACCAGCCAATTCAGACTCAAGAAGCCAGGGTGTCATTTGGATACATACAGGACAGAGAACATGAATACTTAGTGGATCATGGGGCTCGCTCTAGCAGGGTCAGCACAGCCCTAGGGACAGTGCTGAGGTTCCTGCCGGCGGCAAGTGCTCCAAATGCAGGGGCATGGACCAAGCCTGGCCATTGGCCACCTCCAGCCTCTCCTCGGCTTCTGTGACCCAGGTTCCTCCACACCGCCCCTTCACCTTGTGAGTAATCAAAGGAGCAAGGATTCAGAGGTAAAGCAGCAAGCTCTTTCGATCCTTCAACTCTCATGAGGTGGGGGTTGGGACAAGTGAAGGTTGGGGGGGCTGGGGGGTCCTAGGAAGCCTGTGTTTGGTGGTTGAGCCCAAGAACAGAAACACACACACCACTTTTCGTGGAGAGCCAAGCCCTCTGAGTGAAGTTTCCCCCTGGAGAGAGAGATGTCCATGCTCTCTTTACCATGGCCTGCACTAGCTGTGAGGGTTAAGACGGAGGTGAGACAGCCTTTAGCTTCCAGTCCTGCCGGCTCACCTCCGCCTAGCTCCTGCCATGCTGCTCTGGGTGGACACTTCTCTCCAAGAAGTTCAGAGGACCCTCTGTCCTACCTCACGCCTGGGTGGTGCCCCTGGACAAGGCATGTGGTTGGCTTCACCTGTGGGACAGCCCTGCCAGGGTGTAGTTCTAGACTGTTCCCTGCAGCAGCAGAGCTAAAGCCTGCCAGAAGGAAGCTCAGAGCAGCAGAAAAGAGGAGCGGAGAGACAGATGGGAGCAGCAGCCAGGACCACTCCCAAGTAGAGAGGGCAGTGGTAGCGCACGCCTTTAATCCCAGCACTTGGGAGGCAGAGGCAGGCGGATCTCTGTGAGTTTGAGGCCAGCCTGGTCTACAAGAGCTAGTTCTAGGACAGGCTCCAAAGCCACAGAGAAACCCTGTCTCAAAGAAAACACACACATAAAAAAGTAGAAAACTAGCCGGGCGGTGGTGGCGCACGCCTTTAATCCCAGCACTCGGGAGGCAGAGACAGGTGGATCTCTGTGAGTTCGAGACCAGCCTGGTCTACAAGAGCTAGTTCCAGGACAGGCTCCAAAATCACAGAGAAACCCTGTCTCGAAAAACCAAAAAAAAAAAAAGTAGAAAACTATTTTCCCTAAAGTCAGTGAAATGTGAAATGGGTCTATGTCTTATTTGGATGGAAATGCCTGAGGTTGGGTCACAGAACTCCACTTGCCAAGCAGCTGTGACTTTGGGGGTAGCAATGGGGAGGGCAGGGAGAGGGAAGTAGTAACCCGAGGATGACAGTCCCTTGGACAGTCCCAAATTGTTCAAACCACAGGCCGTGGGAAGAGGGTGTTAGTGCTAGTCTGTGGGCATCTAGGCCATAGCTGCTGTGTCACCAATGCAGCAGCCTTTGGTAGAGAAAAAACAAACGAAAAACAAGGAGCACTAGGCCATGGTGGCACTTCATAAAGCACTTCAGGAAGCTGAGACGAGGATGACAAGGTCAAGGCCAGCCTGGGCAGCTTCAGGAGACCCTGTCTCAAGTTTAAAGAATCAAAAGGGCCGTGAGCTGGCTCAGTGGTAGAACAGCCCTTGCCTAGCATGTGCAAGGCCCTGAGCTTACTCTCCAGCACCGAAACAAAACAAAAACCCAGAACTTGACAAGCAGGCAATGCAAGAGCCACCCTGAATTCAAGGCCTGGAGCAAGGGACTCACAAGATGAAAGGGGACATTCAGTCGGGAGCAGGACTGAAGTGGCAGGTGGAAATTAGGAGGCCTTGGCCTTGTCTGTTCCCAGTTTTCACCTGCCTTCTCCAAGTCAAAGTACGTGTTGGAGGCCCTGCTCTGGAAGGAAGCTGGGGTCAGCAGCGGCCATCTTTGGAACAATTTGACTTATCCTTTGTAATATTGCTTCTAAGCAGAGGTATTCTGAGAGACTGGAGGTGAGGTGCTAGTGACGACTGCCCTGTCACCCCTGTCACCCTGAGCCAGAACAAGAGGCTACCCTGTCATCACTGTGGTGACTTTACCACTAGTGATCGGGACGTGATGTTCCCACACAGGGATCTTTCCCCAGAACAGAGACTCACTCACTTTCTGACTTACTCTAGAGCGAGCACTGAGCTATTCAGATGGACAGGAAAAGGCTTGGTCAGCAAAGTGGGGGGGCACACCCCAGAGTGGGCAACATCACATGGTGCAATATGGAATCAGAGGGTTTTGAGGAAAAGCGGGAAATTCCATCCCACTACCACTTCTCCATGGGAAAGGTTTCTTCCTTGCATTTAACTAAGTCTTTGACTATGGCCCAAAGGGGAAGACACTGACCCCATCACCTGGCTGTGCCCATTTCCAGCTCTCCCAGATTATTGTGAAAGAGCTTTCCCCTTTAAGGGGAAAGATGGGTAACAACTATTATTTCAGATCTTGGCAAGCCTGGTGTGGGACAGGAGGTGGAGGCAGGAGATCTCTAGATTATAAGGATGTAGAAAGCAGGGGAAGGGTTCATGGGCTTCCTCATGGACAGTGAATCTGAGTTGGATACCCCGCCTTGCACAAAGGCAAGGCTCCAGGAGCTGTTGACAGACATGTTTATCATTCCCTGGATGCCAAGCTGAGGTAGGGGAGGAGACAGAAAAGGCAAGAAGGAAGGAGGGATAGATAGGAATAGAAGGGAAAGATAAGGGGCGGGAGGAAGGGAAAGAGAAAGAGGAGGAAGGAGGAGAGACCGGCAGGGGAGAGGAACAGAGAGAGCTCTCAGACAGGCAAGCTCTCAGGCTGGGTCTCTTCGCTTCCAGTCACCATGGTGACATCCTATGCTTGCAGCATTTTGTGAGTCTGGCGAGTCCCAGATGTGAGGCAGAAGACAGGAGTGGACATGCGGACAGCCAGGCACCGGATCTGCCAGGGAACACTCACCAAAACAAGGCAAGTTCAGAGAAAGCTGTGCCAGAGACAGGAGCCACTGTGGCCCTGAGGAACAGGTCACCAGGCATCACATCTGCGCCTCAACTGTTCTCCAACCCAGGGCTTGCTGGGGTCCTCCAGGGTCGCCAGCCATGGTCTAGACAGTGGATGGTCATGGCCCCTAACCCAGGCTCTGGCTTCCACAGATAGCTTCCCAGAGCTCACGGGAGCAAGTTCCAGCTGACTGTGGATTCTTGCTCTGAGCACTGGCTATTCTGGGTTAATGGCTGTGGGCAAAAGCTGGCACAAGCCGGGTGCTACCTGGTAGATAACCAAATCCACTTCTAGAGCAATGACACCAGGCTAGCCTCCTCCTTTCTAGCTCATGCTGCCCAAGCAGGGGCACAGGACCCTCTGCCTTAAGGTCACGTAGGACATCGGGATAGTGTGTGCTCCACTCTCTTCCTCCATGTCCTTCCACACCCGTGTTAATGGTGAGAGGATCCGCTACAGAGGATGGAGACCATGATGTCAGGGCCATTCTGAGACCTGATGACAGATGTGACGGATGGTGACCCCACAGTTCCATGCAGGGGCTGCACACAGTGCCTACCATGACAATCCACAAATAATCTGCCTTTGCAGGGTGACCATGCGCACACAGCCTTGGAGTAAACGGTAACAGAGGGGAAGATCGGCAGGTGGCACTAACGTCCCTTGTGGTCTCAGCTCATTCCCGCTTCCCTAGCCACATGCTCACACCAGGCACACAGAGAACAAGTCCATGCCAGGCACAGGGAGATGTAGGATAGAGCCATTTGATTCCAAGGGGCAGCTCCACCTGGAAAACCCACCCCCAGCCACTAACACCCCAGCCCCGCCTCTCGGAAACCTCCCAGGAGACAGACAGGCCTACAAAACAGAGCTCTCTTCCAGCTTGACGTTTAGTACTACAGAAATGACTGGGAAGCTTGGGAGATAGCTCAAGAGGGCTAGACAGGTGCTCTGCACTGGTCCTTGGCGTGTGTGGGGACTGGTGGCTTCAATAGTGGCAGCCATAGGGTGGAGCCCGAATTCATCCAACCCGATCACCTGCTCTCCGTAGCCTCCAGGTCACTGACTGGCAACTCTTCCAGCAAAGGCAGCTTGTACGGCTGTGGCCCCTCCTTTCTTGGGGTTGCCTGCTCTTTGCTCACGGGGCTCTCTCTTCTCTTCTGACTGGGCCCGGGCAGAGGAAGAGGCCAAGGGTAGCCCGACTTTTCTGGGGTTCTCTGTCCAAGTTGTCACTGTCGCTTATGGCCCACCATCCAGGAGGACCAGCACTGAGCTCCTAGCTGCCTTGAAGTTCTGCCATGCAGCTGCTGCTACTGCTTCCGCAGAACCATCTCTCATCCCCAGACTGTGGAACAGTCAATGTCTCCTACTCCTATGACTCGCTGTGTTCAAAGTGCTGCTGGTAGCTTGTGTAGGCATGCAAAGGGACCTTCTCTGGGGATCCGAGTCCTCGGCTGACCCCATACTTTGGTTCTTGCCACACTGTAATCAAACTTGGCACCAACTGCTGTCCAGAGAGGTAGTTTCCTTCCCAGTGGATAACAGCCAGGAACAGCCAGGGACACCCAGCTTCAGGTAGAAGAGAGGGTTTCTATTTGCAAACTGGACACGTCTTGGGGTGCTCAGGAAACTGGAATGTGTGAGGGGAAGGCAGTGTGAGCAGACCGTTGCATAGCACCTCCAGCTGCCAGAAACAGGATGCATCCCCGCTGTCTTCCACTGGTACAGACCAGTATCCTTCTTGCTGAGCAAGGGGCTGACTGATGTCCCCTGAAGCTACCCAGGTTTTCCTGGATATCCGTTGTAGCTTGCAGCTCTGGGCTAAGCCAGTACTGTGGGAATGGATGCCATGGGCACTGGCCCTGGGCTGATTTTCCAACATCAATGTGGGAGCCGCTGATCCTTCTTGGAGTTATCGGGGAGAGCGGCATGTTCACCAAGGGCTGGTGTGGGTGAGTGCCTGCAGCTACTCAACTGGCTACCAAAGGGAACCCCAAAGACACGTGAACCCTTCTGTGTGTCTCAGGTTTGAGATGAGCCCAAATTCCATGTTGAACTATAAGAATTATTTTAGGGTCCAAAGCCAAAGCAGACCTCTTGACCCCAATTAATGCCGCAACCTATGTCACTTTTGGGGCAAGGACTGACTGCATCCCAGTGTCACTTTTGGGGCGAGGACTGCATCCCAGTGTCACTTTTGGGGAGAGGACTGCATCCCAGTCTGTGGCTGGGACGTTCTCACCACTGTTCTCTGGTCTATTCCTGCTCAGTTACAAACAGGAAATCTGTGGGTCCCAAGGAGAGCAGCCTGGGTTTGCACTGTACTTCTGTCCAGTCCTGGGGCTCATTCTTCTTGAGGGTGCTGGCTGGGATCAGTTCCTGAGGAGCTGGGCTAGACCTTCTCCCACAAGAACTGGGGAGTGGCGATGGCATGAGGGAGGGGTAAATAAACACACAGAACCCCCAGATTCATACAATCAAGTTGTCTGACCGTGTTTATGTGTTTTGTTTCAAACCATGGGAGGACAGGAGATAAAAAGGAAACTGTCCAGGTGTGGCGGCCACCCTCATGGCATACGCGCTGCAGGCAGCTGTGAGCTTCTCTACTCCGTCCTTGAGTGCAGCAGCTGGCCACCTGGGCACCTGTGGCCTGAGTCCCACTCCACCTTCCTGCAGGTGACTTCACTCGCCGGTACCTGGGCCCTGGGGGCCAGTGGCTGCCATTGCTGTGGGCTGTGTGGTGGCTGTCCCACTGGGCTCCTCTACCCGGGACCTCTTGATCTCGGGCTCCCCGCTGGAAGAGGCAGACGTGGTAGTGGAGGCTGCTGGGGTTGATGTGGCATTAGTGGCCACCGAGACGGCTGCTGATGGCTCCTCAGACCCTACCTCACATACCCGGGTGATGACCACTGGTGTGGATGAACTCGCCTGGGCTGCCAGGAGCTGCAGGGGGCTGGTGAGGGCTGGTAGCAGGAAGAAGAGGTTACTTAAGGGTTACTACTAACTGTTACAGCCACAGTGCTGTCTCTGTCATTCCTCACACAGCTATCTTTTCCCTACCCACGGCAAGTCTGAATCGGACACCCCACACCCAAGTCAGGGCCCTTCCCCCTTGCTGCTTCTGTCACCCTGAGGACATCCCTCCCTCCCCCTCTTCCCCTCTATGATGCCTAATTTTGATTATCACCTCAGTGGAATTCAGAAGTGCCACAGACTCAAATCTCTGGGCATGTCTGTGAGGGAGTTTCTGGGTTGTGACTCCATCCTATCCTATCTGGGCTCCCAGACTAAAAAAGTAGAAAGCGAGTCAAGGAACGGCTTCCTCTCCCTTGGCTGCCCGACTGTGCCATGCCTTCCCAGCCAGGATGGGCTGAACCTTCAAAGGGAGCCAAAGGAAACCCTGCCGTCCTGAAGGTGTTTTTCAATAGCACAAAAACCTAAACACCAGACTCTGGCACACAGAGGCCCAGCCCATGGGGGCTGCCCGACCTTCTCCTCTGACATCCCCTGTCACCCTAGGTGGGTCCGGTTTCCTTGCTATGTGCTCTTGGAAGGGAAAAGCAAGTGCCCGCTTGAGCTGCACTGCCCGTGGCAGGTCCCTGGCGCCTAGGGTTCGGGCTGAGGGCAGGCTGGGGCCTCACCGTAAGCGTTGCCAGCTAAGCTATTCGTGGGCACAGTATGCTTTCCATTTTGAGTGACAGCCCGCACTGGAAGATGGTGCTGCCCGATAGTCACTGGCGTAGCTGGCTGCAGGATGGTGACCGTGTGTCCAGGGACTCCTGGGGCCATCTGGCTGGCGACCGTCTGGATAACTCGGCTGGCTGCAGGGATTGTGGCAAATGCTATGGTGGGTTTCTCTTCCAAACCTGTGGGGCAGGCAGCCAGTGAGAACCACACATGGTCCCAGCCACCGAGTTCCATCAAGGCCTCAGCATGAAGTTGGCTGAGGGGCTGGGGAATGGGGTGCCACTGGGAGAAAGGGCTTCCCAAGCCTCTCCTTGGAGATATGTTTAAATTATCAGGGCTTTAAAACATGCTGGGTGTGGAGGTAGGAGGAGCAAGAATTCAAATTATCCTTGGTTACATAGAGGTCAGTATTGGGCTTCACAAGACTGTCTCAAACACCAAAAACAAAATAAAAATAAATAAAACTGTGTGTGTGTGTGTGTGACACACACCTTCAACTGTAACCAATACAAATTTAATCTGTGAGACAAAATGTAGTATTTGGATTGAAACAGATTGCTTTTAAGACTGTGACCTCCTCTTTCACCAGAATGTCATCTCTAAGACTCTAATTGTTATTACTTTGTTGTTGCTAGTGAGGCCATGGGCATGCTGGGTCTCTGCCAAAGAGCTACATCCCCAGTCCCACTGCCACCAACCAACCAACCTACCTTCCTTCCTTCCTTCCTTCCTTCCTTCCTTCCTTCCTTCCTTCCTTCCTTCCTTTCTTTTTTAAAGACAAATCTAGTTAGGTTACCCAGGCTGGCCTAGGGCTTACTATGCCACACAAGCAGGCCTCCACCTCCCCAGTAGCTGGGAAGACAGGTCTCTGACACCAGGTTGAGCCTGTTTCCATAACAACGACCATAAAATACAAAGTTAACATTGAATCTAAGTCCCCAGTGAGAATAACGACTAAGAAATAATGCTTTCTAGAAAGTTCTGGGGCTGCCTTTCACAGACCGGGTATATGTCAACATATACCCCATAAGCCCCCTAGGACCATATTTCTTTTAGAAGCAGGCAGGGGTGCATGCCTGTAATCTCAGCACTGCTGGGCAAGGTGACAGTGAGTCTGAGGCCAGCCCAGCAAGGATACAAACTACAACACTGGCAAAATAACCAATAAATAGGGGCTGAGATGGCCCAGTAGTTAAGTGTACCCACAAAGTGGCTCACAACCATCAACTCCAGTTTGAGGGTATCTGACGCCCTCTTCTGGCCTCCTCAGGCACTGCACACATTGATACAGACACTGAAGACAAACGCCCATCCACACAAGATAATACTGAAAGCAGAGCTTTTAAACAGACAGACAAACACAAATAAATAAGGGCTGTAACCTGAATGTCACCTTGAATGGAAACAAAAGTCAAGCAAAAAGCATTATGCCAACCAAGGAAGAAGTAAGTGTGCAGAGACAATCCACACTGCCTTAGAAAGACCCGTTTCCCTTTATTCACTGCCCCGTTTAGTGGGCTCTCAGCCTGCAGCCAGGCTCACACTGCCCAACAGTGTGCGGCCACATTACCTCTCGTCTCATTGCCCAGGTCCAACACGGCTGTGCCTGCTGTGTCGTGGGAGCCTCCGGCTGAGCCCTGGCTAGCGAGGATGTACCCGTTGGCTGAGTTGGCAGAGGTGGTTACCACCCTCACCATGGTGACGGTGGGGGCCTGCTGCACCACATGGATGGCGTGGCCTGAGGGCTGTTGTGAGGTCACTATGGAAGCTGGCATGTAGGCGACAGGCTTAGCCACTAAGTTGGAAGGTCGGGGAGGGACAGCCATAATCACCGGCTGGGCACTGACAGGGGAACCTGTGGGATGACACAGGGGACAGTGATGTGCGTGGGTGCCGTCCAGTCTGTCACATCCAGGAAGAGGATGAACCTATGTCTTACCTGGGGCACTCTGGGAATAGCGATACTCTGGAACAGAGGCTAACTTTGACCCTAAGTCAGGATCATGTGGAATGGGGGAGCCCTCCCGAGACAGGCACTCTGGGGTCTGCAGGCCACTGGAACGAGGGGACATCAGTCCAGGGTGGGTGGGCGAAGCTGGAGCACTCCTGGAATGAGGAGAAGGGTACACCAAGGTGGTGCGTCAGCATAAAAGCAAAACAAACAAAAACGAATACCCCCCACTCCCACACCACATCCCATGTCCAGCGCTACACCTAACTCAGCGATTCCTGGCATACAGCCCACCCCCACACCCCACCCCACCCCCACCCCACCCCACAATTCCTCACACATCCTCGCCCTACTTCCTGGAATCCATCCAAACCCATGTCTCTGCCCCACATCCAGGGGCTTCTCTCTTATGTCCCTAGGGTTTTCCCAGATCTAATGTTCCCTGTTGACAAAGACCTAGCATTGCCATTTCCATTCAATGGGGAACTGGGTGGGTAGGTGCTCCATTAAACAGGGCTGAAGGGTGGAGAATGGACTGCCTCCTAGCAACTGTACGTCCTGTAGCACGCACTGCCTAAAAGGTCCTGCCACCCTCCAGGAGCAGCTCAGCCTATGTCAAAAGAAAAAGCTTGTATCCAGGTATGACAATGCAGGCCTGTCATCCTTGCTACTTGGAAGGCAGAGGCAGGAGAATCTTAAGCTCAAGGCCTGCCCTGACAACTTAGCAAGATCCTAACTCAAAATGAAAAGTGAAACAAACAGGTGTGGCTCAGTGGTAGAGCCCCTGCCTAGAATCCCCCAGGGATGGGCTAGGGTGTGGCTCAGTGGTAAAGTCCCACTAGCAGGATTGGGGCCTTGGTTAAATTCCCAGTACTACAAAAGGCCCAAACTGTTATTGGATGAGCACAGGACTGTGGTATCTTGATGGGGAAGCTCAGCCAATCACATCTGACTAGGGTGTGGCTGCCTGGAGCCCAGGTAGATAAGGGGGGGGGGAATCCTTTGGACTTCGGGTCCGTCTACTCCAGTAGCGTGAGTTTCCCCATTTTTCAATTATTAAATTTTATCTGTTGTTTTAAGTTGGTCTGGTTATTTTTGCGTACCGATCAAATATGCCATCACTAACACTTGGCACCCAAGAGCCCTTTGAGGCTCTGGCCAGTTGGGGCTGCGCCGCGTTCATTTTGGGCATAGATACCCGCATCTTTGTGCACCCCCGCTCCACGCACTTTGAGAGACCAGTGCTGATACAGGCATTCCTATCCCTGAGAAACCCTTCCTGGCTCACTGTGACACTGAGACAGAAGTGCTAGGCTCTGCTTTCCTACAGAGGCAGGGACTCCTGCCACTTGCTGGTCACCCTGACCTATGCTGAGAGTGACCACAGGCATACTCCACAGCTATCCATACAAGTACAGGTCCCTATGAACCCCACAAGGCCAGAGAGCTGTCCAAATGGCATTTACCTGTCAGGCAAATGCAAGGCCCAATGGAGCTGGTGGTGGTGGTGAGTCCATCCATCCATCCTACCTGCCAGCAGACAAGCTGTACTCCCAGCATAGCTCCATTCATGGCAGACAGAGGGATCTCAAGGTCCCCAAATCAGTAGGACCCCCAACCTTTGAACTG
The DNA here is from genome assembly GCF_000317375.1 of Microtus ochrogaster. Classification (NCBI taxonomy): domain Eukaryota; kingdom Metazoa; phylum Chordata; class Mammalia; order Rodentia; family Cricetidae; genus Microtus; species Microtus ochrogaster. The sequence continues at coordinate 2,225,128 of NW_004949125.1, read as the reverse complement.
GTTATGGTGGCTCAACCTCCTGCACACACTGCACAAGTAGGCAGTAACCGCCTCACTAACTGTTCCAACCAGCACAGAGGTCTGAGAACTGGGCATACAGAGTGTATGCCTAAAGCCCAGCAGGGCTATCATGAGTTCAAGGCCAATCTGCCCACAAAGTGAGAAATCTTGTCTTGAAACTGAAAATCAGAAAGATAGAAGCTTAATAGTCTAAGAACCCAGAAAACAGACCAAGTTCTCAAGTGCTAGGTCCCTCCCACTGCTGTGAAGCAGAAAATCTAGCTTACCGTGAGGACAGAGGTCCGAAGGGGGTGCGGAAGCAGGAGACGCCTCTCTGTCTCCGCTTTCGGAATGCTTGTTCCACAAGTTTGGCTTCAGAGGCAGGGTCTATTCGCCAAAAGGAGCCCTTCCCAGGCTCCTCCTGGGATCGAGGGACTTTGATAAAGTAACGGTTAAGAGAGAGGTTGTGTCGGATAGAGTTCTGTAGGAGACAGAGAGAGACACCTGTGGGTCACAGCCATCAGAGGACAGACCTTACAACAGACACAGCAGAAACTGATGACAGGCATGTGGCTGCAGGTGACCACCCCTCCTGGGGAACAGAACAGGTGGGGCACAAGGTAGCTCCTTCTATGCAATCTGCACAGTAAAGTGCACCCGTTCTTTCAGAAGAAACACACAAGTGTGCAGGGTCTCGTTGGGCATGGAGAACAGATAAGGCTCACCGGGCTCAAAGCACATCCGGATCTCTGGGTGTGCCAGCTTACATCTGTCTTCTCAGAGGATCGTGAGTTCAAGGTCAGCCTGGGCTACACAGAGAAGCTCCTTGTAGGGCAGGGATTGTGGCTCAGTTGGTACAGTTTGCCCCCGGCAGGAAGCCCTGGACTCTGTCCTCACAGCACCGTGTAAACCAATGTGGTGGAGGCAGAAGGAGCAGAAGTTCAAGGTCATTGCTGACTATAAAGTTCAGAGCCAGCCTGGGCTACCTGAGACCTTGCCTCAAAAGAAAAGAAGCAACAGCAAGAACAAAAGATTCTTCTGGATAAGCTAACTAATGGAAAATGCTAATCACAGACAAGAGACTAACGTGGCGTAATCTGTGCCCATCGCATTAATGAAGAGACCTCACAGCCTCCCAGAAGGATAAAATGCACCAGACTCGTGCATGTGGACGGCTGCACTAGTGATGGGGGCGGTGGGCTGCTAAAGTCACACGGTGTTAAAACGCTCAGGAAGTACAGACGCCATCAGTACACAGGTGTGGGACTGGCTCAAGGCTGATCCCAGCACTCGGGAGGCTGAGGCAGGATGACTGCCATGTTTTCAAGCCTAGCCTGGACTACAACATGAGACACTGTCTCAAAACAATTAAAAATAAAAGTTGTAACCAGTCTTGAAGGAAAAGTAGCAAAACCAGATCATTTTAGGGCTGGGACGTGGCTCAGTGGTGTGTATGCTTAGCACGCATGAAGCCCTGGGTTTCATTCCTTGCACTGAACAAATGCGGCATGGTGGTATAGGACCACAATTCCCAAACTTCAGGAACAGGAGGTCATCCTTGGCTGCATAGAAAGTTTGAGGCAACCTGGGCTACACGAGACCTTTTCACAGAAACAAAAGAGCAGCAGCTCTTAATGGCTCTGACACAGCACAGAGGCACCATGGTACTGAGTGTCACATGGGAAAGCACCAGGCATCTCTTCGTTGTTTGTTCATGTGAAGCACTGAGTTTGTATCTGAGTCTCCACACACAGCCCAGGCCCCTGGGGCCTCACCTGCCAGCCTTTGTCGGCAGTCCTGTAATAGGGGTAATGTTTGGTGATGTGGGCGTAGATGCCACTTAGTGTTAGCTGCCTGTCCTGTGCTGAGGAGATGGCTTGCACGATCAGCTGCGCATACGAGTACGGAGGCTTCGACTCATCCTGGAGGGAGGGTTCACAGGAGACAGGGTTACAGAGGGAAATGGGATAGAATCTCTCCCAGCCAGGCCACCCACTCCTGACGCAGATGATGCTGTCTGCATTGAGTCACACCCGGGAGCCCGCCTCATCCATCAGGGTGCTCGCATTAAACTCGGAGCATGGTGGGCTGCACCCGTTCCCAGCAATTGGAAGGCTGAGGCAGAAGGATTGCCTCAATTCTGAGGTTAGCCTGAATTATGGCTGAGATCTTGTCTCAAAACCCTAAACAATGACAACAAGAATTCAGAACAGTGCCCTTTGGCCAAATGTGATGCATACCTGTGGTCCTAGGACTTCTGAGTTTTAGGCCAGCCTCAGCTACATGAGTCTTTCAAAAAACAGAAAGCAAAAAGCAAAACAAAGAGGGCCTAGGGAACTGGCTGAGTGCACAAAGTGCTCCCCATGCAACCATGAAGATCCAAGTTCGGATGCCCAGCACCTATGCAAATGCCAGACACGGTGTCAACGTGTGATCCCAGAGACTCCCTGACTGCCCAGCATAAAGGGCGAGCACCATACTCAGTGAAAACAATGTGGAGAAGGGCCGAGAAAGACACACGTGGGCCAGCAAAGCTTCACGCCTATGTGTGTGCAGACAGACTCGGGAGAAACGGAACAGAAAAGAAATGCCAAGCCCCACCTCACAGGAGGAAAAACAGGTTTTGAATCAAAACTCTGAAGCTCTCATTCCCCAGCACACTGTCTGCTACCCAACGGACAGGAACAACGACACATGCTTACAACAGCAAAAAAAATGTGGCTGGGCCTGGGTGCAGACCTGTCATTGCACCTACTCAGAATGCTAAAGCAGGAAGGTCACAGGTTCAAAACCAGCCTAGGTTACTTAGTGAGACTTTGTCCCAAAATAAAAAGTAAAAAGAGGGTAGCGAATTGCCCCTGAGTTCAATTCCCAGTACTGTCAAAAGAGGGTGGGTAGAAAAGAAAGAAAAAGGTGTCACTGTCTTAAAGACTATTCTTAAACTCTGACACTGTCTCAGCAGCACTGGCTGCAACAAGTAGGAACTGGGTGGGTGACGGGACTCCAGCTCACCACAAATGGTCACGCGCACCATTTGGGAAAGAGCATGGGTAGATCCTTCAACACAGCCATGTGCTGCACCCTGGAGTGCCTCGTCTGACCCTCAGGACCCCTACTGCAAGGTCATGTCTGAGGCTCAGACCTTCGGGCTGTCCCCACCAGACGTGTCTGCTTGCTGCTCAGAGGCGGCCTTTGCTGCAAACTCCGCGGCCAGCTGAAGGTCTGATGTCACGTTCTGGACAAAGCGGTAACCCGATGACCCAGCTCCTCGAGGACTGGCTGGACAGGAGTTGGGGACGCTGAAGAGAAGAAAAAACACACCGTTTAAGACCCTGGGAAGGAGGACTCTGGGTAGGGACCCTCTTTCTGGACCACCATGGATGACGGAGGGAGAGTATTACTTCTGCCTTCTGGTAATATCGCTGGGTGGGACCAGCTTCAGAAAAATCAAGAAATACAACCAAGAACTCAAGAAATGACAAACATGTATCACTCTCTCCTCCAAGGTCAAGACCAAAGCTGCAGGAAGTCAAGTCCGTAGGCCATGAGTTCCTAAGCAAGAAAGCAGTAGCTCTGATGGCTTCAGCAAAAGCAAGCTGCTCCTCCACTCCAGGCTGTAAAGACGTGGCTAGTGTGGCCGTGACCACAAGATGGCGCCCTAAGAACAGGTGTGGGTGGTGAGTAACTCCACACAAGGACACTTAGCCGCTGGAGGAGGAGGCAGGGGCCTGCTGGCAGACACGAAAGGAGGCACACAGAGTTCTCAGCCCCAAGTCATCAGTCTCACTGTGACCTGCCACTGACTAAGCCAGCACTACTGTGGCTCTGCAAGACAGGACCTAGCCGACCCCGCCTGGACCCCAGGATAGAGGTTGGCTGGCTGATAGTGAGCTAATGAATTAAGACAAGCTCTAGAAGGCCACCGAGATGGCTCGGTATGTACAGATGCTGCCAAAGCAGACCACCTGAGTTCAACCCAGGGCCCACATGGTGGGAGAATCTAACTGACTCCCACAGGTTGCCCTCTGACATCCACATGTCTCTCTGTCTCTGTCTCTGTCTCTGTCTCTCTCTCTCTCTCTCACACACACACACACACACACGAATGAATAAAGTACTGGAGAGACCGACCGACAGTTAAGAGCACACACTGCACTTGCAGAGGAATGCAGTTTGAATCCTACACCCTTGTCACATGGTTCACAGCCCCTCTTCCTCCAGGAGATCTGACACCCACTTCCGGCTTAATTGGACATCTGCACTCACATGCACAAGTCCCACCCCACAAGATCTTTAAAATAAATCCTTTAAAAAGTAATAATAATAAGACAAACTTTGACTCTCTAGCCAAAGTCCTGGTAGTGAGCATTTTTCACTTTAAAACAGAGAGCAGCGAGAGGGCTCAGTGGGTAAAGGCTCCTGCCTCCTGAGCCGGGTGGTCTTAGTTTGATCCCTACAATTCACACGGTCGAAGAGAACTCACTCCCACAAGCTGGCCTCACTCCACATCTGCACCATGGGATGCAAATGCTCAAAACACACACATACACACACACACACACACACACACACACACACACACACACACACGAATAACTACAATGAAATGTAAAAGTTAAAAAATAAAACCTTTCGAACAAGGAAAAGTAATCGAACACTGAGTCAGAGTCCTGCAAGCTGCCCCTGCCGTCACCGCAGAAAACCTGTGGCTTCAGGAGGACAAGTGGCAGGATGCCACTCTCTTCCACTGCCTGCTGCTCCTCTGGCTGGGAAACACCCAGAAAGGACACTGCTCTCCAGCACGCCCGTCCCCTCTCCCATCTTCCCACTTCCTCCACAGGGATGTCTCCTGCGTCCCAAGCTCACCTGGGATACACCTGGGCTACTGCCTCCACCTGCACAGACAGTGTCTTCTCAGGCCTGGGATGTGACCCCATGGGTGGCTGCTGGTCCATCTCCCTCTTTCTGGGAGCTACTCAGGACTGAGCAAGGGACCAGCAAAAGCTTGCCCAGATATAGGAGGAGGAGGAATTCCTTCTGGGGTCTCAGTCCCTCTGTAGGAAAAAGGGGCACACGCCATACATAACCCTGAGACCTTTAGTTCAGGGAGTCTCTTCTCCTTTTGACTACCTCTAATTTTGGTAACTTCTGTGCTTGCATTCTTCTGGTAAGCACGCTGCCTCCTCCCTTCCCCATGTCCTTATGGCCCAGCTGAGGCCTTGGTGCATAAAGTTCAGTCAGCAAACAAGTCAGTGAGACCCCAAAATCAGGAAAGCGAAAAGAAACTTTCCCTAAGCTTCCTTTAAGAAAAGGGTTGGCGGGGGCTGAAAAGAGGGCTCAGTGGTTAAGAGCATTGCCTGCTCTTCCAAAGGTCCTGAGTTCAAGTCCCAGCAACCACATGGTGGCTCACAACCATCTGTAATGAGGTCTGGTGCCCTCTTCTGTCATGCAGGCATACACGCAGAAAGAATATTGTATACATAATAAATTAATAAATAAATACTTAAAAAAAAGAAATAAAAGGGTTGGGGGGGGATCCTCATAATGTAGTTCAGGTTGGTCTCAAACCATCCTCCTGCCTCATTTTTCTGAGTGCTAGATATATAGGCATGGGCCAATACATCTGGCTTAGATTTAATTCTCTCTTTTTTCCCTTGAGATGGGGTCTCATTATGGCCCAGAAATTCCTATGAGGCCAAGTGTGAGAATTCCCAAGCATGCACACCATACTAGCCTGGATTTCATACAAACTGAGCTAAAATACAAACCCAAGTACAGGGTGGGGAAGCTGAGAGACGAGTTTACTTCAACATCCATACACTCAAAAGTCAGCTTTCACTGTGTATAGCATAATGTGGCTTTCATCCCAGTTCTCCAGAGGCAGAGGCAGGCAGATTTCTGTGAGTTCAAGGCCAGCCTGGACTACAGAGTGAGTTCAAGGCTAGCAGAGCTACCTAGTGTACCTAGTGAGACCCCATCTCAAAAACAAAAACAAACAAACAAACAAAACCACCAAATAAATAAATAAAGTTTTAAAGACCAGGTTTCATACCAGATTTGGAGCAAAGGCATGGTCACAGGGAATGTGGCTTGGGTGAGAGCTGTCACCAGGGACTCATCAAGTAGTAGATGCTGCTGCAGTGAATTTGGTACCCTGCCCCAAGCCCAGGCCCATTAATACCCTCAGAGTTTACTAGAATGACAGAGACATCAGCTCTCTCTGGCGACCATGGGGCTGGGAAGTCTCCATGACACAGCACATCTCCTAGTGACAGGCCGCGGACACCAGCTTAGGTGGAGGTGAGCGAGGAGAGCTCACCTCAGGACACTGAAAACCTTGTGTGAGGTCGTGGAGGTTGAGGAGCGTCTATCCTGTGTAGCATCTCCCTACAGTTCTGAGGGCACAGGGTTATGGCGAGCATGAAGAGCAACGCCATGCTGCCTGTTCCTGAGGAAATGCACACCTTTGCTCCCAAGTGCAAAACCTGGAGTCAAGATCTTCATGGCCCACAGGATGGCTTAGGTGAACACAAGGTTTGTCAAAGCCATCTTAGAAACATGAGTCAAGGGCCAGACTTGATGGTGGCAGACATGTCATCCCAGCTACTGGGGAAGCTGAGGCAGGAGGACCTCAGCTCAATGTTGGTCTGGGGTACAGAATGAGGTCAAGTTCAGCCTGGGAAACTTAGTGAGACCCAGTACCAAAATAAAAAAATCAAAACATGGTTAGAATATAGTTCAGTGAGGGGCTGGGGTGTGGCTCAGTGGTAGAGAACCTGCCTAGAATCCCC